>NC_091562.1:4676756-4679256 GCF_042767895.1 Penaeus vannamei
ATAATTGCATGTCTAAAAGTTATGCAAAATAGACGTCAGCATGGGCGTGGGACACATTCTTGTAGTGAAGCTTAATGAGAATTTTTACAGGGCTTTAGGTACGTGAAACATGGCGAGGTTCTTATGAGCTATTATTAGCACACAGACAATGGCATCCAAGACGTGCACAGTTTTCTAGGCACTTCCTTGATTTTCTTTCTTAAACGGGACAGTTTCCTTCTGATCAGGATACTTCTGCGCCTTGTATCTTCTGTAATCGGTATCGTTTTAGATAGTCGTCGGAAACATCTGGAAACTTTTGCTCTCAAACACACTGTGCCTTATTTTTTATTATTATTATTATTATTATTATTTTGTATATTGTCAATAGTGTATGTATATAAAATCCGAACATATATGGCTTCGATACCTTTGAATATTAGGAATTTCAAGAGAAATCTTATAATAGTCTAGTTGAATAAACATGCTCATATAAAGCAAAAAAAAAAAAAAAAAAAAAAAAATATGCGTCATTACTGAAATCAGACGATGCATGTAAGTGGCATAGCCAAGGAAAGATCTTACTCCTCCATAACGTGAATGAAAACCGATACAATTTGACGAAAACACCACTATGACAGCACGGAAAACAAGTGCTGTCCGATTTATGTACTTTATGCTCCTTGTGCTCATCTGTATTTAGTTAAAAAAAAATGTGCTGTCTCTATTTCTATTAGAAGAAGTATATTTAATATGGTATTATCGCTCTTGGAAACCGAATGAGAGGCAGACAGGCAGAGAGGGGAGGGTGGATGTCATCAAGAGAAAGAGAGGGTGGAGGTGGAGAGAAAACGAGAGGGAGAGAGAGAGAGAAAGACAAAGTGGGGAGAGAGAGAGAAGGACAAAGTGGGGAGGGAGGGAGAGAAATAGATATATAGATAAGGGAGGACGAGAGAGAGAGATGTGAAGGGGAGGGAAAGCGATAGAGAGAAAAAGATATAGAGAGTGGAGACGAGGGGGCAAGAGAGAAAGAGTGAGAGAGAGACAAGAGGTGGCAAGAGAGAAATAAGAACATGACTGAGAGAGAGAGAGAGAAAGAAAGAAAGAAAGAAAGAAAGAGAGAGAAAGAAAGAAAGAAAGAAAGAAAGACAGAGAGAGAGAGAGAGAGAGAGAGAGAGAGAGAGAGAGAGAGAGAGAGAGAGAGAGAGAGAGAGAGAGAGAGAGAGAGAGGAAGAAAGGAGTCTCTAAACAAGGTCTGCGCAGTCATTTGTGCTGTTATGGTATTGTCGATATTTGCGCGCACTGTGTGTATGAGGTTTTAAATACTTTTTCCCTCGCTCGTCTTACGCCTGGCAGTGCATTCGGCAGCCAATCAGCGTTTATGAAGATCAGTGACGTCGTTAGACAAACATGCCACAAATCGTCATTTCACTCGGCAGAATGAAAACAAATTTACAGTTTACTCGGCAAACTTGGTGGTCGGCTTAATTTAAAAAATCAATGATCATGGTTCGTAACTCTCGAAGTTTTCATTCTCATTTCAGTTTGGTCCTTTTCGAAACAAGATATTAAAAAGTATGAAGTGTGGATTGGATTTTTAAAATGCTACTTGGTAACCTTGCTCCCGACATCCCCCAAAAAAAGTTTTCTAGCGCCGCCCCTGTAGACAAACTCCAAACTTTCATATCTATTTAAAAGACGGCTAAAGTGTTTGTGAATTTCTTAACCTAAACGTGTTACAGAAAATATTATGCAAATTAGGTTAATCATGTCAGTCTGCAGATCACGGCGCTGTTACCAAAGACATGCTTTTGTCTCCCACACAAATTATTTCATCTGCTTTGTTCTCTTTAAGGGAATTTATGATATATAACAATGTCCTTTGTCCTATTTGAGAAGGACCCATATAAAGCTAGTGAATTGGCCATTTTCCTTTTGTGTGGAAAGTAGGCGGATAATAAAGTAACTGAAAGCATGTATCACATTTGAATGCTGATAGGCCTACCAAAAATGGCATAGTGACGTCATCAACCTCGCGATTACCCGTTTTCTTTCTCTCTGCGGCGCCTGGTGGATAGATTTTGCACTACACATTCGCTTTTAGCTATTCAGTCTAATAATTCCTGAAGCTACTATACCAGGCATTTGCTTGGTTCGCAGGAAACTGGAAAAAGTTTAAGTCTATCAAAAAAAATTCTCTAGCATTTTTCAAATCGTTGACCCAGTTTGTTCAAGCTATGAAGTACTATTTTTATGACTGTCTCCAAAAATGTCCTCAGTCTTTAGAGGTAAATTGAATATCGCTCAATCATTTCTCAGAAATCTGTTTGTCGAAATAATCTGTTGCCGGAATGGATGTGGGTGTCACACGAGTCATGGAAATGTCTCCTTTGACCTCTCAGATGCAATCTTGCGTTATCATGATATTCCTTTTCAATCATATTTATTTTCTAGGGCACCATGAATGTACAATTTCATCCTAACATATATCAGACACGTTCGCCTTTTCCATTTTATTTTT
>NC_091562.1:4696756-4699256 GCF_042767895.1 Penaeus vannamei
TAAACTTTTATCATCCATTAAATAAATTCCCGTTCTGTTAACCTACAAAACTAAGACATTATAGTAAACTTTTATCATCCGTTTAACAAAATCCCGTTCTGTAAACCTACAAAACTAAGACATTATAGTAAACTTTTATAAACAAAATATTAATACGCTTGTAGAATGATAAAGGTTAAAGAACCGCTTCGATGACGTCATCTCTCAACCGTTCGCGAGTGATAATCCTGTTTATTATGATTTTGATGTTGATTTTCATTCCCGATCTAAAACAAGTCTCGGCCGCTTTAGATATGTCAAAAACAGTACCAAAAAATCCTCATTTTCACGTTTCTTTAAAGGGAGGGACTGAGGACATGAAGGGAAGAAGGGGGAACGGGAGAGGACCTGAGGGAAGGAAAGGGGAACGGGAGAGGACATGAAGGGAAGAAAGGGGAACGGGAGAGAACGTGAGGGGAAGAAAGGGGAACGGGAGAGAACGTGAGGGGAAGAAAGGGGAACGGGAGAGAACGTGAGGGGAAGAAAGGGGAACGGGAGAGGACCTGAGGGGAAGAAAGGGGAACCAGAGAGGACGTGAGGGGAAGAAAGAGGACCCGCAGAGGACGCGAGGGGAAGAAAGGGGAACGAGAGAGAACGTAAGGGGAAGAAAGAGGACCCGCAGAGGACGTGAGGGGAAGAAAGGAACGGGAGAGGACCTGAGGGAAGGAAAGGGGAACGGGAGAGGACGCGAGGGGAAGAAAGGGGAACAGGAGAGGACGTGAGGGGAGGAAAGGGGAAGCGGAGAGAACGTGAGGAACCAGAGAGGACGCGAGGGGAAGGAATCGAACCCCCCTGGATGCTCATCAGACCACCGAGGACCCGGCGCCCCTCCTCCAGATCCTCCAATCCGGCGGTCCCGATGACTGTATTCCTGGAGGAGTTTGCACAGGGTACTCGAGGCGTCTCCCGGGGCCCCTGGGGAGCCTTCGTCAGCAGCTGAGGAGGATTGGGGATCGACCGGCCAGGAGCTCCTCGGGAACAGGGGAAACTCGTCCATTTCTCCAGGATATTGGGACTCTTCCTGACTGAAGGGTGAGTATGACTGAAGGGGGAGTAGATGATAAAGCGAGAGAGAGGGAAAGAAGCGAGAGAATGATCAGGGGAGAGATGGTGGAGAAGAGAACGAGAGAGTAGACGAGAGAAGAAAATGAAAAGAGGTATAGATGATAAAGCGAGAGAGAGGGAAAGAAGCGAGAGAATGACCATGGGGAGAGATGGTGTAGAAGAGAACGAGAGAGTAGATGAGAATAGGAATAAAAAAGAGGTATAGAGGATAAAGCGAGAGAGAGAAAGAAGCGAGAGAAGGATCATGGGGAGAGATGGTGTAGAAGAGAACGAGAGAGTAGACGAGAGAAGAAAATAGAAAGAGGTATAGATGATAAAGCGAGAGAGAGGGAAAGAAGCGAGAGAAGGACCATGGGGAGAGATGGTGTAGAAGAGAAGATAAGTAGACGAGAGAAGAAAATAAAAAGAGGTATAGATGATAAAGCGATAGAGAGGGAAAGAAGCGAGAGAATGATCATGGGGAGAGATGGTGTAGAAGAGAACGAGAGAGTAGACGAGAGAAGAAAATAAAAAGAGGTATAGATGATAAAGCGAGAGAGAGGGAAAGAAGCGAGAGAATGATCATGGGGAGAGATGGTGTAGAAGAGAACGAGAGAGTAGATGAGAATAGGAATAAAAAAGAGGTATAGAGGATAAAGCGAGAGAGAGGGAAAGAAGCGAGAGAGTGATCATGGGGAGAGATGGTGTAGAAGAGAACGAGAGAAGAAAATAAAAAGAGGTATAGAGGATAAAGCGAGAGAGAGGGAAAGAAGCGAGAGAATGATCATGGGGAGAGATGGTGTAGAAGAGAACGAGAGAGTAGACGAGATAAGAAAATAAAAAGAGGTAGATGATAAAGCGAGAGAGAAGGAAAGAAGCGAGAGAATGATCAGGGGGAGAGATGGTGGAGAAGAGAACGAGAGAGTAGACGAGAGAAGAAAATAAAAAGAGGTAGGTGATAAAGCGAGAGAGAGGGAAAGAAGCGAGAGAATGACCATGGGGAGAGATGGTGTAGAAGAGAACGAGAGAGTAGACGAGAGAAGAAAATAAACGGAGGTATAGATGATAAAGCGATAGGAAGGGAAAGAAGCAAGAGAATGATCAGGGGAGGTTATTCATGGGGAGAGATAGAAGAGAACGAGAGAGTAGACGAGAGAAGAAGAATAAGAGTTATAGAATAAAGAAACGGTTTTTTAAGATATTTTCCTTTTACGAAAACCTAACACGGTCACGAACCATAAAAAATACATCAGAACTTTAGAACCTAATACATGTATATCTCGTATTACATTTTTTTTATAACCAAAGACCGTAGAGATTTAAAAAAAAAAAAAAATGATATACAGAAAAATAAAAGGATTACTTGATTCCATTCCACACACACACACAAAAATAATTTCGCTGCATCCGGGTACCT
>NC_091562.1:4767190-4772190 GCF_042767895.1 Penaeus vannamei
TTGCAATAAGAGTGACTTGCATATCATCCCATAGTTTCGCGATATGAGGCAGCATATACTGTCCAAATATTATCTTTAATACTGAGTGATATATTTACTGATATTATCATATGTTATGAATTTAATGTAGCCACTTCTTAACATATTGCAGGATATATGGATTGGTATTGCTATGCTACATTTTATATTGTTAACGCTGTATGGTATTTACATTTGCTGTATTTACATTTTATATTGTTAACTTTATATTGTTATATTGTTATTTGCATTTTATATTGTTATATTGTTATTTACATTTTATATTGTTAAATTGTTATTTACATTTTATATTGTTAAATTGTTATTTACATTTCATATTGTTAAATTGTTATTTACATTTTATATTGTTAATTTTATATTGTTATATTGTTATTTACATTTTATATTGTGAACTTTATATTGTTATATTGTTATTTACATTTTAAATTGTTAACTTTATACTGTTATATTGTTATTTACATTTCATATTGTTATTTACATTTCATATTGTTAACTTTATATTGTTAACTTTATATTATTATATTGTTATTTACTTTTTATATTGTTAATTTTATATTGTTATATTGTTAACGCTGTAGAAAGAGCAGGTGGGGGAGGGGGGGTAAGAACTTTTGCCCCCCCACCTCCCGCCTCCCCCTCCTGATCTTTCTCTTCCTCAAGCCAACCTCTTCTCTACTCCCCCAACAGACCCCATCCTGGACCCCCGATCATTTATCCCCCATCTTCACTTGTACCCCAATAAGCCCATTCCGGACCCCATCTCAGTACCCCCATCTTTGACCCCCTCCCTTTTTATTTTCCCTCAACCGACCCCTGTCCTGGACCCCCATTCCAGACCCTATCCTAGTCCCCCATCATTGACTTCCTTCTTATTCCTTTCCCAACAGAACTCATCCTGGACCCCCATCCTCCACTCCCCAACAGACCCCACCCTGACCCCCCTCCCATCACCACCCTCCCACAGACCCCATCCCGGACCCTATCCTCCACTCCTTCCCCCAACAGACCCCATCCCTGGAACCCTCCACGCCTCCCCAACAGACCCCTTCCCGACTCCCATCCCCCTGCCCCCATCCTGACCCCATCCCGACCCCCCTTCCTCCCGATCCCCCTCTCCCTTCCCGCCCCCAACAGACCCCACCCCGCCCCCACAGAGCAGACGAGGGGAAACCCACCCCCTCCCTCCTGATCCCCACAGACCCCATCCCGACCCCCATCCTCCCGCCTCCCTAACAGACCCCATCCCGACCCACTCCTCCCTCCCGCCCCTCACAGAGCAGACGAGGGAAACCCGCCCCCCTCTAAAAAAAAAAGGAATTCGGCCACCAGACTTCCCCTCCATCCAAGACCCATTGAGCCACAACCCATAATTCTGCCCCTATAATGTCCAGCGCCCACGGGACCCCTCTCGCGCCCACCCCGCCCACCCCGCCCACCCCCCCCACCCCGCCCACCCCTCTAATGATCTCCTATTTGTCACGTGGTTCGGGGCGTCGCTGTATCCGGTGTCCGTAGATGGAGGGGGGGGGGGGGAGTTTGGTTTGAATTTTGGGGGTGATTGATGGGCGGGGGGGGGGGGGGTTATGGGGCCGATCTGGCCCTGATTGGGCCTGGTGGGGGGGGAGAGGCAAGGGGGAGGGAGTGGGTGGGGGAAGGGGAGGGGATTCTTCTGGGGTGAGGTGAGGGGGTGGGAGTGGGGAAGGGGGAAGGGGGATTCTTTGGGGGTGAGGGTTGGTTGGTAGTCAAAGGGCCTTCTCTCTCTATCTCTCTATCTCTTTTGTCTTCTTGTTTTGTTTCCCTTCTTTTCCTTTATCCAAACTTTTTTTTACCGCATCTCCTTTTTTATTATTTTTTAATCCCCTCCTTGTATTTTTTAATCCCTTTTTCTCTTCTCACTTCTTCCTCCTTTTATAATCATATTTTTTTCCCCTATTCTGTTCTACGGTCTTGCTCTCCCTATTTCACCGTTTTCATTCAGTCCTTCTTTCCTTCCGTTTTTCCCTTTTTTTTCTTATAGTTACCCCGAAAAGGGATTCACAACTTTTTCAAAATTTACGAGACCAACCTGTCAGTGTTTCATTAAGGAGAGCAGATAAGAATCGACTTAATGTGTTTTCTCCTTTTGGCTCGCTCTCAGCTTCACAAATACTATACAAACACACGGATTTTATATATATATATATATATATATATATATATATATATATATATATATATATATATATATATATATATATATATATATATTTATATTTATATATATATATATATTTGTGTGTGTGTGTGTGTGTATGTGTGTGTGTGTGTGTGTGTGTGTGTGTGTGTGTGTGTGTGTGTGTGTGTGTGTGTGTGTGTGTGGGTGTGTGTGTGTGTGTGTGTGTGTGTGTATATATATGTATATATATATATATATATATATATATATATATATATATGTGTGTGTGTGTGTGTGTGTGTGTGTGTGTGTGTGTGTGTGTGTGTGTGTGTGTGTGTGTGTGTGTGTGTGTGTTTGGCATTGCTATCTTCTGATGGTGATGGCCTCACCGCATCATTTGAAGTGGGCCTTAAGTTGTTACTCCCTGAGCTGATCTAACTTTATCTTTATGTACTAGTGTTTGGGGTCTGCCAAGAGTACCTCACCAGTGAAAACATTTGTCATTTGCCATTTCTAATACACTTCGTCATACTTGACATATTTTGCCATGATTTAGCTTGTTATCAGATTGAGTTAATCAAGCCCAGTTTTCTGTACATTTCACTGACCTTGTAGACCACAAGAGAGAGAGAGAGAGTGAGTGAGAGTTTGAGAGAGAGAGAGAGAGAGTGAGTGAGAGTGAGAGAGAGAGAGAGAGTGAGTGAGAGAGAGAGAGAGAGAACAAAAAAAATCTGACCGGCAGATGTCCATTTCTCTGTATGTCTGAGTAGGTAAGTCCTTGCTGTAGGTTCCTAAGTATTTTTACCTTCTCAGCTACCCTGACCCCTGTAGGCTCCCGATCTCTAATGTTTTCCATCCCATTCTCCACTTCCTTAAAGAAAAAAGAGAGAGAGAAAGAGAAAGATAGATAGATAGATAGAGAGAGAGAGAAATATATAGAGAGAAAAATTAAGAGAGAAAGAGAAGAGAGGAGGGCGATATAGAGAGAGAGAGAGAGAGAGAGAAGAGAGGTATATATATAAGATAAGAGAGAGGAGAGAAAGAAAGATAGAGAGAAATACGGAGAGAGAAAAATTAAGAGAGAGAGAAAGAGCAAAAATAATGTCCTCTCTCTTTCCTTATCGACGTAAACAACCCTTTTTCTCTTACCTGAACGTGAACCAAAAATCTCAATTCTTAACATCTTAGTTTCCAGCCGCTCTCACCGCACCCGTTGCCACATGTCGCCACAACCACTAACCTCGACGAAGTATTCCTTTTTAACATCTCTCTCTCTCTCTCTCTCTCTCTCTCTCTCTCTCTCTCTCTCTCTCTCTCTCTCTCTCTCTCTCTCTCTCTCTCTCTCTCTCTCTCTCTCTGTCTCTCTCTCTCTCTCTCTCTCTCTCTCTCTCTCTCTCTCTCTCTCTCTCTCTCTCTCTCTCTCTCTCTCTCTCTCTCTCTCTCTCTCTCTCTCTCTCTCTCTCTCTTCTCTCTCTCTCTCTCTCTCTCTCTCTCTCTCTCTCTCTCTCTCTCTCTCTCTCTCTCTCTCTCTCTCTCTCTCTCTCTCTCTCTCTCTTCTCTCTCTCTCTCACTCTCTCTCTCTCTTTCTCTCTCTCTCTCTCTCACTCTCTCTCTCTCTCTCTCTCTCTCTCTCTCTCTCTCTCTCTCTCTCTCTCTCTCTCTCTCTCTCTCTCTCTCTCTCTCTCTCTCTCTCTCTTTCTTCTTCTCTCTTTCTCTCTCTCTCTCTCTCTCTCTCTCTCTCTCTCTCTCTCTCTCTCTCTCTCTCTCTCTCTCTCTCTCTCTCTCTCTCTCTCTCTCTTTCTATTTCCTTCCTTCCCTCCCTCCCTCTCTTCCTCCTTCCTCTTTTCTTCCTTCCTTTTTTCTTCCTTCTCTCCCTCCTTCCTTCTCCCCATAAATCTCCCCCCCCTCCTTCCTTCCTCCTCCCCCTCCTCCTACCTTCCTCTCCCTCCTTCCTTCATTCCTTCCCTCCCTCCTAGTCTCCCACCTCCCTCCCTTCCTCCTCCCTCCCTCCTCTCCCTCCTTCCCCTCCCTCTCTCTTTCCCTCCTCCCTAACTTCCTCCTCCCACCTCTCCCTCCACCCTCTCTCCCCTCCTCTCCTCCCTCCCTCCCTCCTCCCACCTTCCCTCCCTCCTTCCAACCTCCCACCTCTCCCTCCCTTCTTCCCTCCTCCCCCACCTCTCCTCCCCTCCCTCCTTCCCTCCCTCCCTCCATCCCTTCTCCCTCCTCCATCCCTCCCTACCCTCCTCCCTCCTTCCCCTCCTCCCTCCCTCCCTCCATCTCTCCCTCCCCCACCTCCCTCCCCCCCTCCCTCTGGTCTCCCTCCCTCCCTCCATCCCTCCCTCCCTCCCACCTCTCCTCCCCTCCCTCCCTCCCTCCCTCCTACCCCCTATCACTCTCACTTTTTTTCCCCTCCTTACAAACCCAGATCCCAGATTACGTAAGGCAGTCCAGAGCATGATAACGAATGAGATGCTTTGGCTCTGATCCAAGGGTTAGCCTTATTTTGCCCCCCCATAATAACCCTCGTCGGAAAACGTTTAAACGTTGTACCGAGAAACATCTGATATTCTTTCTTTCCGGTGGGGGTGGGGGGGGGTGGTGGTTGGGGGGTGGGGGAGGGGGGTGGGGGGTGGGGTTGGGGTGGGGTGGGGGGTTGGGGTGGGGGTTCGGGTGCTCCATTTGCCCTTTTCGTGTTGTTGTTGTTATTGTTGTTGTTGTTCTTAGCTTCTTCTAATTCTTTTTCTTCTTCTTCTTTTATTTCTGTTTTCTATTATACCTTATTTGGATATTTTGTTTTATTTTTGCT
>NC_091562.1:4794690-4799690 GCF_042767895.1 Penaeus vannamei
TAGGCATGGATGACGTCCTCTTGTCATAGGCATGGATGACGTCCTCTTGTCATAGGCATGAATGACGTCCTCTTGTCATAGGCATGGATGACGTCCTCTTGTCATAGGCATGGATGACGTCCTCTTGTCATAGGCATGGATGACGTCCTCTTGTCATAGACACGGATGACGTCCTCTTGTCATAGGCATGGATGACGTCCTCTTGTCATAGGCATGGATGACGTCCTCTTGTCATAGGCATGAATGACGTCCTCTTGTCATAGACACGGATGGCGTCCTCTTGTCATAGGCATGGATGACGTCCTCTTGTCATAGGCATGGATAACGTCTTCTTGTCATAGGCATGGATGACGTCCTCTTGTCATAGGCATGGATGACGTCCTCTTGTCATAGGCATGGATGACGTCCTCTTGTCATAGGCATGAATGACGTCCTCTTGTCATAGGCATGGATGACGTCCTCTTGTCATAGGCATGGATGACGTCCTCTTGTCATAGGCATGGATGACGTCCTCTTGTCATAGTCATGGATGACGTCCTCTTGTCATAGACACGGATGACGTCCTCTTGTCATAGGCATGGATGACGTCCTCTTGTCATAGGCATGGATGACGTCCTCTTGTCATAGGCATGGATGACGTCCTCTTGTCATAGGCATGGATGACGTCCTCTTGTCATAGGCATGGATGACGTCCTCTTGTCATAGGCATGGATGACGTCCTCTTGTCATAGACACGGATGACGTCCTCTTGTCATAGGCATGGATGACGTCCTCTTGTCATAGGCATGGATGACGTCCTCTTGTCATAGACATGGATGACGTCCTCTTGTCATAGGCATGGATGACGTCCTCTTGTCATAGACACGGATGACGTCCTCTTGTCATAGGCATGGATGACGTCCTCTTGTCATAGGCATGGATGACGTCCTCTTGTCATAGACACGGATGACGTCCTCTTGTCATAGGCATGGATGACGTCCTCTTGTCATAGGCACGGATGACGTCCTCTTGTCATAGACACGGATGACGTCCTCTTGTCATAGACACGGATGACGTCCTCTTGTCATAGACACGGATGACGTCCTCTTGTCATAGGCACGGATGACGTCCTCTTGTCATAGACACGGATGACGTCCTCTTGTCATAGGCATGGATGACGTCCTCTTGTCATAGGCATGGATGACGTCCTCTTGTCATAGGCATGGATGACGTCCTCTTGTCATAGGCATGGATGACGTCCTCTTGTCATAGGCACGGATGACGTCCTCTTGTCATAGGCATGGATGACGTCCTCTTGTCATAGGCATGAATGACGTCCTCTTGTCATAGGCATGAATGACGTCCTCTTGTCATAGGCATGGATGACGTCCTCTTGTCATAGGCATGGATGACGTCCTCTTGTCATAGGCATGAATGACGTCCTCTTGTCATAGGCATGAATGACGTCCTCTTGTCATAGGCATGGATGACGTCCTCTTGTCATAGGCATGGATGACGTCCTCTTGTCATAGGCATGGATGACGTCCTCTTGTCATAGGCATGAATGACGTCCTCTTGTCATAGGCATGGATGACGTCCTCTTGTCATAGGCATGGATGACGTCCTCTTGTCATAGGCATGGATGACGTCCTCTTGTCATAGACACGGATGGCGTCCTCTTGTCATAGGCATGGATGACGTCCTCTTGTCATAGGCATGGATGACGTCCTCTTGTCATAGGCATGAATGACGTCCTCTTGTCATAGACACGGATGGCGTCCTCTTGTCATAGGCATGGATGACGTCCTCTTGTCATAGGCATGGATAACGTCTTCTTGTCATAGGCATGGATGACGTCCTCTTGTCATAGGCATGAATGACGTCCTCTTGTCATAGGCATGGATGACGTCCTCTTGTCATAGGCATGGATGACGTCCTCTTGTCATAGGCATGAATGACGTCCTCTTGTCATAGGCATGGATGACGTCCTCTTGTCATAGACACGGATGGCGTCCTCTTGTCATAGGCATGGATGACGTCCTCTTGTCATAGGCATGGATAACGTCTTCTTGTCATAGGCATGGATGACGTCCTCTTGTCATAGGCATGAATGACGTCCTCTTGTCATAGGCATGGATGACGTCCTCTTGTCATAGGCATGGATGACGTCCTCTTGTCATAGGCATGAATGACGTCCTCTTGTCATAGGCATGGATGACGTCCTCTTGTCATAGGCATGGATGACGTCCTCTTGTCATAGGCATGGATGACGTCCTCTTGTCATAGACACGGATGACGTCCTCTTGTCATAGGCATGGATGACGTCCTCTTGTCATAGACACGGATGACGTCCTCTTGTCATAGGCATGGATGACGTCCTCTTGTCATAGACGTGGGTGACGTCCTCTTGTCATAGGCATGGATGACGTCCTCTTGTCATAGGCATGGATGACGTCCTCTTGTCATAGACGTGGGTGACGTCCTCTTGTCATAGGCATGGATGACGTCCTCTTGGCATAGGCATGGATGACGTCCTCTTGTCATAGACGTGGATGACGTCCTCTTGTCATAGGCATGGATGACGTCCTCTTGTCATAGGCATGGATGACGTCCTCTTGTCATAGGCATGGATGACGTCCTCTTGTCATAGACACGGATGGCGTCCTCTGGCCAAGGCCGTGGGTGAGTCCTCTGGCCAAGGCCGTGGGTGAGTCCTCTGGCCAAGGCCGTGGGTGAGTCCTCTGGCCAAGGCCGTGGGTGAGTCCTCTGGCCAAGGCCGTGGGTGACATCCTCTTGCACAGATGTAGGTAATTTGCCCCGAGGGAGTGACATCCTCAGCGGAGTACAATATTCTCTTCGTCTCCCGGAGTAACGATATTTTTAAGATAGTTTCACAGGTGCATGACGTGTAACTTCCATCAAGTGCATGACGCGTGTGCATGACGTGTAACTTCTATCCCCCTTCATGCCCTTTCGATGGAGACACGTCATCGCGTCACTGAAGCTAATGCCATTCCATGACTGCTCACGGATAGCTTCTAATCAATCGCACACGAAATCAACATGCTTGTTTTGGGCGGAGGAAATATTATTGTTGATTAAACGCACAATGAATTCGACGTCAGTGAGCTTATCAACACGCGCAGGTAGATGCCAACTTGACGCCGACGTAAGTGGACTGCGCGACCCCTGACGTCAAAGGATTTTGGTCTCTACTGCATGACGTTTCTTGTGTGATGGAAAGCTAACTAGAGACCCATAACCCCTAAGGTTTTGGTATTATTCTTGGAAACACTTTTCATTTTGGAAATTTGCTAACTGTGCATCGCTTTTGGACGCATGCTTCTTGGTCTGCACTTTATTAGATTAAAATAATAATGATCATAATTGTAACAACGGTATTAACACCAACTAGAAGCATTAACACCAAAACAATAATAATAATGACAAAAATTAGAATAGATATAAAACCCTTCACAAAAATAATAGATTATTGCTGGAGATGGATATGATGATAAATAGAAGAATAATGATAATAATGCTAATGTGATGATGATAATTATATAATAATTATAACAAAAATAATAATAGAAAAAAAGAAAATGATCAGAGTAATTATAATCATATTAATTACATAATAAGTTAATAATGATAATAATAATGATAATACTGATAATAAAGATGATAATAATGATGATAATAATAATGACAACAATGATGATTATAAAAACAATAATAATGATTATATCAATGATTATTATTTGGATAACAATAATGGTAATGTTAATAGTAATGATAATAATAATCATGATGGTGATGATGATAATGATGCTAATAATAATAATAACTAGCGGTAATGATAATGATAATATCAATAGTAATGATAATAATGATAACAGTGATGGCAATAATAATGGTAAAAGTAAGAATGATCACAAAAATAAATATGATAATAATAGTAATACTGATTATCATAATCATAATAACAAAAATGAGGATAATGATAATGATTTATGAAAATGATGATGATAATGATAATGATTTATGAAAATGATGATGATAATGATAATGATTAGAATAATGCTAATAAAGATCATGATGATGATGATGAAAATGATAATGATATTGATAATAATAATAGCAGCAATAATGATAGCAATGATATTATTTAGAATAATGATGATAATGACAATAACGTCAATATCAGTAATATCAATAATGATAATAATGATAATAGTAATGATGATAACGATAAGGAAAATGGCAGCATTAATATTATTATTACAAAAATAATTAACAGTTGTAGTAGTAAAAATGATGATAATGATAATAATCTTAATAATAAAAATATATATATTATAATAATATTATCAATAATAATTTTTAAAAAGTTGCAATATGAATATTCACGCTTGAAGGATTACATTAATAATAATAATAACAACAACAATAATAATAATAATAATAATAATAATAATAATAATAATAATAATAAGTGCCAAAAAGATCAGGTTGGCCCTCTCTCGTAATGCTAATGAATCCCCTAAAAAAAAATCCTGGATCCAAATCGCCACCAGGATTTAAAGGCATATAAATTGGACTGAGACACACCTTTGGTAAAGGATTCATAAAAATCAGTGCGTAATTTCTTGAGTTATCTTACTAACCACCGAACAAACTAACAAACAAACTAGCTAACCAATGCTACCAAAAACATTGTAGTAATAGTAACTAATAATAATAACAATATCATTGATAGTAATGATAATGATGATAATGAAATAATGATGATGGTAAGAAGCAGAATGTTAGTAGAAATAATGAAAATAATGATGAATGTGATAATAATCATAATAATAATAATGCTATTAATAATATTGAAAATGAAAATAGCAATAATGATAATATCATTAATTATTAATTATAATATAATTAATTATAATATCATTAATTAATAATTATAACGATAATATCAATGACGACGATGATCATGATAGTCATAACAGTAATACTACAATCAA
>NC_091562.1:4817190-4819690 GCF_042767895.1 Penaeus vannamei
TGAGCTCTTCGCCGCAGTCCTGAGGAATGGCCAACACGTCCAACATGCTACTCGCTTTCCTGCTCGCAACGCTTCTGCTTTGCCAAGTAGGGACGCGAGCCTATTCTCTCGGCGCAGGAGGGTGTGCAGAGAGAGAAGTCGCTGCTCTACGAGTGGCTGTGGGCGGCGAGGAGTACAGTCTGCCCCAGTTCGAGTGCGTCGCCTGTGGCAATGAGTGCGTTCAGCTGCTGAGTGCGGTTGGAAGCGCTTTGTGGAAACGTGGCTGCGTGGCTGTGCAGTGAAGAAGAGTGCTGTAGTTCGGATCCAAGACTGTTATTTATTTGTATACATAGAAATATATTTATGATTTCTAAGACATTCTTAAAGATTATTACCTTTTTTTGTCCTCCTCCAGATAAAAAAAAAATCCAGAAAAATTGCTAGATCTATATTTCACAATAATATGCTTCTATCCTGCCCAGTATATGCAATTCGCAAACATACATGCATAGTTCATTCAAAAACAGTAAAACATCACACGCCCATATGTTATGAGCTTGGCCATGTGCTCGGTCAGCAGCCAGGTAAGGAATGCCAGGTTGTCTGAGTCCCATTTATTGGTCTAAATTCCATTCGTAGAAAAAAAAACATTTGAAATGTTTGCTGCGGAAAACAAAATACAATTTTCAATACAAAAAAAATCACAGTAATAGAAATCCAAATTACATGCTCACACTTCATCGTACGACAAACCAACAAGATTTGCAAATCAATAATATTAGATCCTTTTACCAGAATGACAGCTGGACACATCACTTTTCAATAACTGTGGCAGTCACTCCAACACCCTTAATTGATTATGGGGAAGGCAAACCCCTTTACAATCCCGCAAAATCGCCTTTTCTTGTGTACTTTCCATCAGAAAACGAACCGGACCGCCTCTCTCAACATGATGCGCATGGAGATAATAAGGGTTTCAAAAACGGAAATAATCATTTCTATAACATATGTAATTTGGTAAATTTGGAAATGCAGTCCCACCTTTTTTGGGTGAATAGAATATTTTTTTCAACAGCTCTCGTCGTGTTTCGAACGAATCTAGCGCTCATTTCCTTCGCAAACGAAGCTTAACCACGATATCAGTCCCGATAGTTGAGGAGGGCAAGGTACATATCAGGGAATTTGGGGGGTAATTTCGATAAATATCGGTAGAATACTAGCAAGCATAGTATATCAACACATAGGGGGGGAGCAGCCGCCCCCACCCCCAACTGGTCTGGCAGGAGAGACCCCAGACCCAGGGACAGTTTTAACCTCATCTTACCTTCAGCCTTAACTCCAGACGGGCCAGGCTGCGGGTCACTGGGATCATCGGGATCATTGCGATCGCTTACAGTAAAGTTACACTGCTTTCTTTGATTTGTTTTGGGGATCCTTTTCATGCACCACAAACCCACTCTTTCTTGTCATTTCTGTAACGACACGGTGTCTTACAATGCGGGTATTATACTTCCATTGAAAGTACGCCGTGTTCTCGTAGATATAGTAAACTTGCTTCGTTATTTCGGTGACGTTTCACGATGAAATTCGAATTGATTGTTCCCACAACCTACGCACTGTCTAGCCATCAGGAAACTGATTTGAAATTCAACTGCCTTCTCCTTGGCCCAGCTTCTATTGTCACGTGATGATATATTCCATATCTGATTGGTTCTATTGAGTGTCGATGCTCATGTCACGTTCACGCACGAATCTAATTGGCTTATTTGATTTCCCTCGCATACGTCATCCGCTACAAATCCGTCCGATTTCCCGTCGCTATTAACGACTTTTTGTCATTTTGTCGCGGCGTTAGAGGCGGAAGGTTACTCCGGTTCCTGGAAATCGTGGATTTTATACCCTTTATAACATAGTTATTATCAGTTTGCGCAGAAAATGGTACAGAAGAAAACTTTCATATATTGGTGTAATCTACTATTTGGTTAGCTAAGATTCTCTAAATTAAATTTGGGGTTGCATTTCCAATGATACATGTAATTTTCACATTGTCAAAAAATAACGTGATATCACATCGCAAAATTAGATGATGTATCACGAACCACCATTGGGTTGCATAGCACAGAACATGGTGCGTCGAGAGAATTTTAATTAGTCTCCCCTAAAAAAAGAACCTTTACGTTTTTTGTATTAGTACCCTTCTCTTCGTTTTCTATAACTAATCACACTTAGTAAACTCTAAAATAAACTCATATTAAGATTTTGAACTTGTTATAATAATGTTACGGTAAATTAGTGAACAGAAGTGAACATTAGTCTGGTCGTAACGATTTTCTTTTTGTAATTTACTAACCTATTCCTTGTTCTTATACTGAAAGCAAAACTACAATCACGATTAGCGTTATTATGGTTAGTATTATATCTATTTTTCATATGTTACTACTGTCATTGTTGTTGTTACTATGGTCTTTCTTTTTATTAATATATTATTGTCTTATCACAATTGTAATTGTTAATCAAATTA
>NC_091562.1:4842190-4849690 GCF_042767895.1 Penaeus vannamei
AAAATTACATTAAATCATACTTTTACTAATAGGAAATATTGAAAATAAATCAAAATATAATCATGAATAGTACAATGAGAATATACAGAACAGATAATGATAATGAATCGTTGATGAATTATCATAATCACTAATATCATCATTAGCATTATGCCATATCATCTAAATAGGTCCTCTTAATATTCTGAAAACGTAGACGAGGGATTATAAATGTAAAAAAGGAGAAAGAAAAAATAAATACTTGTGGCGCGATTTATTGGTTCACTATATACAAAAAAATACCTTCATAGATACATCAGCATTCAAAATATAACAAAGATTAAAAAAATATATATAATATGTGATTAAAAACATATGAAAGCCGAATATCAAGAACACAACACAAATGCTTTCCAATTCATGGTATTTGTTACCTACAACGAGTCGCAGCTGCCAGTGATGTTATTTATTTTCCTTTTTTATCAAGTCTTACCATCCCGAAACACCAGGACAATGTTGACAACGCACCTTCTAATGCAATATGAAGGAAATTCGAATTTATTTTCATAGATCATCGTTTGGGTGTGGAAATTCCGTGAGCTTTTATCTCTGGGATATTTTCCTTTGTTTTGGATGACAGTTATGGCGGAATAAAAGAGATTTTAATCGTTCATCTTCGATTTAGTTCATTTATCTACACTACTTCCTTCTGTATTGACCTTAGTTTATCCTTAATGTTGAAATGTTTCATTTAACATACGGTTAACAACAGACAGAGATGAGAGGGTTGCCGCAAAGCCTAGGAAAGGAAAATTTGAGCAAATTCTTTAAAGCCTTATTTATATAGCACTTGTATGACGTAGATAGAAACTGAACTTATTGTGACGTCACTGTTTGTTTATGTTACTGATTATTGTTATTATTATTATCATTGTTTTGCTTCTACAAGAATCATAATCATTCAAAATATGTTGATGACGATGATAATGAGGAAAATAAAAAATAATAATAATAATGTTAATTACAATAATAATAATAATGATGATAACAATATTGATGATGATGATGATAATCATAATAATGATAATAACAATAATACCAATAAAGTAATAACAATGAATAATAGCAATAGTAATAATAATAATAATGATGATAATGATAATAATGTTGATATTAATAGAAATGAAAATAATAATAATAATAATAATAATAATAATAATAATAATACGAGTAACAAAAATACAGTAGCAATAATGATAATGTCATTAATATTAATTATCAGCGATACTGTTATCCTTATCATCATCATTATTATTACTTCTTTTACTATTCTTTCGTAAACAAAATGTGACGCTGAAGAGTTCTTCGTTTCTGTAATCTAGCAGCCCTCTAACGGAAAACAAAACGTTTAACCAATCAGCAAAGAGGGTCATCCAAACACAAAAGTGCTTAACCAATCATTTTATTTGCCTGGTGTCATTCAACCAATCAGCTTTGATGTTACTTTTATGACGTAAGATACACGTGGACCAATCATCGTTGCGCCTGATTCTGCAACAACCAATCAGCGGTGAGAATGACCTGAGCCGTGGAAGAGGTAAACAATGAGGCTTTAGAGAGATGAGGTAATTTTTTTTTTGTTGCTTTTTTTTTTTGGCATTTTGTTTTATAGATGTGTAACTCGGTTCTATGAAGACTTGAGGAAAGGGGTGAAAAAAAGGGATGTGTTTGTAACGAATAACAAGAACAAAAAAACTAGAGAAACCATTGAAACGCAATAAAGGAAAAGCATAACAAATTCGATAACGATTTGACTTTGTATATCACAGAAGAAAATTGGGATTGGCATGACCCTTTTCTTATCATTGAAGGCAGGACAAAATATTGCAGCATCTTGATAACAAACTACCTTAGCTGAGTAACAGACTATCAGCAACAGTTCTGGAGAACAGCATATTGCTAGCTATAAATCATTGTTCACTGTGCAAGCTGCAATGATTTCGTAGAACTTTTATATATATTTGTGTATATATATATCTTGATTTTGGTAACAAAATTAAAATATATGACTTTCTCAACGATAGAAAAATATAAGGCTTTCATTATTCATTGGATCCCTCATCCCCTGACTTTTTAAGCGCCAAAAGTGACACCCTCAAAAGGCATTAGAAATGGGAACCGTTGAGCTCTCTGTAGTTCCGGTGTCAACCAAGAGATGGCATTAGTCTCTCCAAGAGCATTGGGATGCAAGCGCCATCTCTTGGTCGGACGCAGAATTTCTATAAACGTCACCGTTTTCTGTGAACAGAGGGCGACGGACGCCCTTCACAGCAGAGGTCAAAAGGCGCGCTTCTGAGGAGATTAGGACCGACGTTTCGGAGGCTTTGGGCCACACACTCCAGAGACTCAGCGACACCCACTTGCCTTCTGCTTCTGACGCTGGGAAGCAATTCTCATTCTCTCTCTCTCTCTCTCTCTCTCTCTCTCTCTCTCTCTCTCTCTCTCTCTCTCTCTCTCTCTCTCTCTCTCTCTCTCTCTCTCTCTCTCATTTGACATTTTTTTTAGCTTCAGGGAACGATGGAGCAACAGAATGTGATGGTTAGATGAACAGTCATGATGCTAAATGGATGCAGGTAACAATAACAAAAGACAGAGAAATGGAAAGGAAAAAAACACGGGAGTTTAAAAAGTATTACACAAGTATTGCATCTTCATACGTCCGTCACAACAGCAGACATTTTGGGACTTGGGTTTGAATTCGTTATAAAAGGACTGAACACCTTATTTTTTTCTTCTTTATTCGCCTTTGTTGAATCCAAACCAAGTGCCAATATTGCGCATTTCGTCCCCAAATATAAAATACTGCATAGCAACTAAAAGTAATTGAAATCTCTATATGATACGATACATAATAATATTCATCATAAAACCTATTACAAGAGAAAAAGGGGAAACTGAAGGAGAAAAAAACATCATGAAATATACATTGTGAAGAAAAAGAAATATTGTGTAGGGAATTAGCGACTTGTACAGATTGTCTGAACTATCCAATGAACAAACGTATTTTTTGTGTTCTTCGCCATTAAATACTCCATTTAAATTACTTTCCTCAGAAGGAGAGTCAGTACCATTTATTTTTTCTGAGATCGCTAAATCATACACACATTTTTTCTTCTTCTTAGTCCTATGGGAAAAAAAGTAGTTTCCGCCTGTTTCAGACATGGTTTCCCGGTTACACTTCAGGACTCGAGTGGGAGTTTGATTTCCTGATTCAATTTTAAATACATAATTTAATCAAAATAAATAAATATACATGTGATGTACAATTATGTAATCAATCGTGGTGTCGCCAGATGTACTCCATTGACCTGGCACTCTCGTTCCAAGTGCAACCAGCTTTTTCGTTCCAAAAGGCGCAACAGAGTAAAAAGAACTTAACAGAGATAGTTGTACCATCTACGAAAGTGTCAGGGACTGGGTTCAGGGTTCCAGATCTCCTCCAATCACAGCGTTCGTTCAGATTTTGGCAGCCAATCATCGTGCAGAACGTCACACAACGTGTTTAAAACACCGTCGACTAACCGATGGCAGTGCGTGGATAGATCTCATTGGTCACTTTAATGGTCTGATAATTTATCTTTGTTTATACTTGCAATTAAGCAAACCATTTAGTCACTACAACATTATAATACATACATATTCATATCTTCTGTTCTCAATTCATAAAAGATTCAAGACACCTAATTGAACATATTCCTGATAAAGTATTTGATACACAATCTATTAATTGGGCCTTTCAGTCATTTACAATTGGAAATATAAACCTAATTAAGCTCATTACTGAGGACTTGCATTTTGTTTTTAGCAACTCCACGGCAGTCTGCGGCAGTCGACAGCTAACACGGTGAAAATAACGCTAAATAATCTAGATTTTATTGTTATTTACATTCATGTACATTATGTAACGTGTTCACCCTATACAACGAATAGGTTTTTAATGTAACTCCCTTTTATTAGCAATAACTATGGTCTAACAAATATGATGTTAGAACAATAGAGAGGAAATTTGAAGACAACACAGGCGAGCACGAGACAATTTTAGGACCTCATAGGTAAAGATATTTTTATTTTCTTCTTAGAAAGGAATAAATACTTTTTGTCAGTAATCTTAACCTATGTACATAATGATGAACATAATATAAGATTAAGTAAATGGAAAACCAGATTAAAATAACCCATAAATTACAAAAAATAAAACTAAGAAAAATAATTAATGGTAGTGCCAAGAATTCTAACATAATTCTAACAAATTTTCCCTAAATGATAATTTACTTATATATATATATATATATATATATATATATATATATATATATATATATATATATATATAATGTATATATAAATACATATATATATATATATATATATATATATATATATATATATATATATATACATGCATATATATACATGCATATACATATACATATATATACATACATGCATACATACGTATATATAAATATATATACATACATATATATATATATATATATATATATATATATATATATATATATATATACATACATACATACATATATATATATATATATATATATATATATATATATATATATATATATATATATATATATATATCACAATATGACACATTTTGAGTTTCTTCCCACTGATGAAAATGTTTTCTTTAAGACATCTGAATCAGCATTAGTCTTATAATGCTGAGAAACCGTAATCTTTTCTTCATACAACGAAAGGAGTCTGCACCTTATACAGTGAAGCTCTCTTCTGTAAGTCACCATTTTCAGAAAATTAGTTCCATGTATTTCTTTTAGATCAGCGAACTGTGTGCTCACCCAGTACATTTCGCGTGCGTCTAGTATACTGCGTCGTGGTATTCCCTCTCTCTTCAGTACACCGCGTTCACCAAATGTACTGCATATTCACCCAGCAGACAGTACGTCCAGCGAGTATGACATGTCCAAAGCAGACCGAGTGTCCACTGCGGCCGGATGTCGTGCGAAGCGAAGGCCGGTCAGCCTCCTCCTTCTCTCCGATAACAGCACTGGGCATCGGCAGCAGCAGGTGTTGCTGTGATTCCAGAGTGAAGCGTTTTCCCAAGGAACTGCAGAGTGTCCGTGGGCGGCGACCCGTGACGTGCGCCGCCCGTTCTGCGCTGCAGAGGAGGGCCGGGTTCCCGCCGGTCTCCTCTCGCCTCTCCGACGTCAGGAAGCTGAAGCAAATTGGTCGCAACGCCAGGTTGTCTTAGGGCTAATTTGCCTCAGCAACGTGACGCCGCGTTGCTTATAGAATCTCTTCTTCATTTTAAAACAGAGTATAAGCTATAGAATAATGGCACCCTAATTTAAATCGTACAACCTTTTCATCATAAAAGTTGCTTTAAGGGGGGGGGGGGGTAAAATAAAAGGATGTGTAACACTAGCCAGCTAGTGGTGATACAGTGGTTCTCTTTTGTAGAAAATAACAATTAACATAATCATAGACTCTCCTACACAGGTCCTAAGTGAGTGCAAAACTCAAGTTTGGGTACGGGTTAGTGGTGGCTATATACACATGAGTATTGGCTGCACCGCAGGCTAAACGTAGTGTTAATCATTGGATTCCCATATCCTTCTAACAGTAGGAAGCTGTGAATAACGCAAGGACGGCTTAAGAGCGAGGAGCAGGTACGACAGTGAGACGTGGTTCTCGGCCCACAACTATGGCCCGACGTGGCCCAGAGTGGCCCGGCGCGACTTGGAGCGGCCCGGGGCTAGGGGTGGCTTGGCGAGGCTTCGGTCCTCCGGCCTCGCTCACCTCTTTCCCGGGGGCTTCGGCGCGGTGTGGATCTGTATGTGCTTGGCCAGGTGGGCCTTCTGCCGGAAGCACTTGCCGCACAGCTCACACGTGAAGGGCTTCTCGCCGGTGTGGGTGCGGATGTGCACGTTCACGCTGTACTTGTCTTTGAAGCCTTTGTTGCAGATGTGGCAGAAGTGCAGGAGGCGGCCCTTGGTGGACGGCTCCTCGCCGGCCGCCCGCTTGGTGTACTTGCGCTTCTTGGGCTTGGTGTCGGGCTGCTGGTCCATCTTGGACGTGTTGGTGGTGGACAGCTTGTTGAACGACACGTCCAGGCTCGTCAGCTCCTCGACGGGGGCCGGGTGGTAGTCGTAGCCGGTCGTGACGTACATGCCGTTGCTGCTGCTGATCTGCGTCGAGCCGGCCACGCCGTTCAGCTGCTCCGCCTTGAACGCGGACGTCAGGGGCGGCAGAGGCGTCATGTTGGACATGAGGGTGAGCGTCTTCGCCTCCGATATCTTGGTGAGCGGCGGCAGCGGCGGCAGCGGCTGCGTCGGGCCGCCGGGCCGCCGCACGGTGCCTCTGAGCGCCCCCTCCAGGATGGAGGACACGTCCCCGCTCTGCGTCACCGGGGTCAGGTACGGCAGCTGCGTCGTGGTCATGTAGGCGCCGCTGCTGCTGTCCATGGCGGAGCTGTCGTCGACGGGGGGGAGGCCGCCCGCGCCGGGGGAGTACACGAGCGAGTCGACGGCCGAGTCGACCAGGCGGTCGAAGTCGACGTGGTCGTGTCCGCCGGCGTTGGGCGACGCCGTGTCCTCGAGCGACGTCGAGATGCCGGAGTCGCTGTAGCCGGAGCCGGCGCTCACGTAGGAGACGCAGTCGGAGGCGGGCGAGCGGTGGTTGTGCGACACGAGCACGTCGTACGGCTTCTCGTTGAGGATGGAGGTGAAGAGCTCGAGGTTGTTGTGCTCCGTCATGGGCGGCGACGGGTTGTGGGCGGCCTCCGAGGTGTCGGGCACGGGCTGCGACTCCGTGGGCGGGAAGGTGATGATGATGGTGTTGCCGGTGGCGCTGTTGACCACTTTCTCCGTCGTGCCGCCGCCGCCGCCGCCCCACATCTTGTCGCTCGTCTCCTTGTCCTTCTCGTGGGGCGGGTGCACGCTCATGGGCGGCGGCGTGGGCGTGGGCGGGTCCTGGTAGTTGCTGCAGGGCCACGTGGGCGCCATGACGTCTCCCACCGTCACGTTGTTGTTGTTGACGGTGCGGCCCACGATGTCGTCCAGGGCGCCCCACTCCGTCCCGAGGCCGGCGCCCAGGTCGTACTCCGAGTAGGACACCAGGTCGAACAGGTCGGCCTTGAAGTGCTCGTCCAGCCGGAGGGAGGGGCTCACGTCCATCGCGGCCACGAGTCCTGCAACGCACCGAGGGAGCCCATTAGAAGAGTATAATTGCAGAGAGAGAGAGGGAGATAGAGAGAGGGAGGGAGGGAGATAGAGAGAGAGCGGGCGAGAGATAGAGAGAGAGAGGGGGAGGGAGGGAGGGAGGAGAAGGAGAGAGAGAGAGAGAGAGAGAGAGAGAGAGAGAGAGAGAGAGAGAGAGAGAGAGAGAGAGAGAGGAAGAGAGAGAGAGAGAGAGAGAGAGAGAGAGAGCGGGCGAGAGATAGAGAGAGGGGGGGGAAGAGAGAAAGAGAGAAAAATA
>NC_091562.1:4867190-4869690 GCF_042767895.1 Penaeus vannamei
AGAGAGAGAGAGAGAGAGAGAGAGAGAGAGAGAGAGAGAGAGAGAGAGAGAGATGGAAGGAGAAAGCGAGAGAGTGATGGAAGGAGAAAGAGAGAGAGAGAGAGAGAGAGAGTGGGAAAGAAAGATGGAAGGAGAAAGAGAGAGTGAGAGAGAGAGAGAAAGCAAGATGCACACACAGGTATCGACAGAGCTCCATAAAATGACTCTAATCAAGAAGAAAAAAAAAGAAAATACAATACGAAAAAGGACAAATGTGAAAATGGAATATATAACGAAAAAGGAGAGAAAACAAAGGAGAAACAGCATAGTAACGCGATGAAACAGAGACAGGGAGAGAGGCAGAGAGGGGGGAGGGGGAGGGGGGGACTTAGATGGGTTCACGGGGTAGAGAGAGCAGGGAGGGTGGGGGAAGGGGGTATGAGGAGGGGGGAGGTTTGGCCCAGCTCGAGCCGGAGACAAGTGGTACCCCCATCACCTCTCCCCCCCGTCCCCCTCCCCTCTTCTCTTGCCTCCCTACTCCTCCCCCTCCCTCCCCACCTTCCCGAACGAGTCTCTCCATCACCCCATATCCGGACCTCCCCTCCTCCTCCTCCTCCTCCCTCCCCCTCACACACAGACCACCCTCATCCTCCCTCCCCCACCTGTTCCTCCTCCCTCCCTCCCTGCCCTCCCTCCCTCCCTTTCCCACGTCCCTCCGCTACCATTCCCCTCCCACCCACGGCCCCCCTCCACCCCCCCATCACCCCCCACACGCCCCTACTCCCTGACCTACTTTTCCTAACCTGAGCCCAAGATGAGAGTGAAAACGGGCGGGACTCTGGACGTAACCCACAACCCCCGAGGCATGGGTTGAAATTAACCCTTATGGCCACCTGACTTAAGGGTGACTGTCGCCTAAAGCACGGATGAGTAAATAACGATGAGTAAATAAGTAAACAGCGAGTAGGAATGAAAATGAAAATACTCAGATTGCAAGAAAAGAGAAGAAAGGAAGGGATGTGGACAGACCTTGTTAAGAATCTAAACCGTATTTGTGTTGGTTTAAAGGGGTCCGTTTTTTTAAGGTGTTCAAATTCTCAGTCAAGTGAAGAGAAAGATTATGTAATTGGAGATGCATAATAAGTGAAAAAATGAAAGTAACTTTGCGTTGTGTTGCTAAGCTCTTGTAGATGTTTGCACAGGTGTGGGCAGTGTGTAATTATTTTACAGGCATGCATACGTACATACAAACGCGCATTCATACACACACGTTCACACAATCAACATCAAATACGAATACAAATACACACACACGCACACATACACACACACACACACACACACACACACACACACACACACACACACACACACACACACACACACACACACACACACACACACACACACACACACACACACACACACACACACACACACACACACACACGCATACACACACACACACACGCACACACACACACACACACACACACACACTGATAAACAAACAAACGAACACATAGAAACAAACAGACACGGACTTTCACACCGACAAAACAGCACACGCGTAAATACACTCACGTACTCATAGGAAGATTAACAGTTTTCATTGTTATTTTCCTCATTGTTTTACTATTTTGCCTCAAACGGCCTTTTCAGACTAAAATACTTGTCCGATTTCTCCGTTTCCGCGTTCGGAACTTGTTCGTTTCCTCTTCTGTTTATCTTTTGTTTACGTTTCGTTTTTGTGTGTTTGATTTTCTTTTCTTTTTTTCAGACTGGTTGTGTTGTATCTTATCGTTGTTTTGGTGTTGTTTTTCTTGTTAAAAAGGTGATTAAGTGGTTTTGTCTTTATTAATAGTAAAATTTACACCTGTTTACACTTTCTCCAAATCATTTTCACAGCTTTTAGTATCAGTTTCTCTGCTAATTTCAACGCATATTTTTATTCTTGCTATTTCTGTAATTTTGTTGTATTTACTGCTACTCTTAACAATATTACTTTGAGCTGTGTATTATTCCTATACTTATTTCTCCTATAATTACTTATGAATTTCATTTCTTCATATTGTCAACATCTTTTTCATATTCATTTATTAATTCAATAAATATTTTTTCTTATCTTTCTTCGTCAAATTACTGAACATTTTTTTTCTTTTTTTTATCTTCGAGGAGTGAAAAAAAATGACTAAACTTATGTCCTCCTTTCCAGCAATGGCCATTTGAACCTAACTCTTTAACCTTCTTTTTTTCTTTCTTTCTCTTCTTTTAAACTCCTTCCAATCTTCCGCGTAAAAGCCAAATCTTGTAGCCTTTTATCAACTTTTCTTCGCCTCTCTTTTTTTTTCTTAATTCGAAAAGTAAGTTCGTCTTGTTTACGCATTCGGATTTCGACGAAGAAAAGCAGAGTTGCCAATTTAGCGATTTTGTTGCTAGATTCGGGTCTTGTTACTTGTCCTTAGCGTTTAGCGAATTTTTGTGACTTCTTAGCGATTTGTTCGTGGGAGGTGTTTGTAAT
>NC_091562.1:4907190-4912190 GCF_042767895.1 Penaeus vannamei
TCTCTCTCTCTCTCTCTCTCTCTCTCTCTCTCTCTCGATCTCTTTCCTTCTTTCTCTCCTTCTTTCTCTCATTCTCTCTTTCATTCTCTCTCTCCTTCTGTATCTCCTTCTCTCTCATCTTCTCTTTCTCTCTTTCTATCTCTCTCTCTCTCCTTCTCTCACCCCTTATCTCTCTCCTTCTCTCACTCATTCTCTCTCTCATTCTCTCTCTCTTCTTCTGTCTCTCCTTCTCTCTCGTCTTCTCTCTCTCATTCTCTCTCTCCTTCTCTCACTCCTTCTCTCCCATCTCTCTTTCATTCTCTCTCTGTCTCTCTGTCTCTCTCCTTCTCTTTCTCCTTCTCTCTCTCCTTCCCTCACTCATTCTCTCTCTCCCTATCTCATATGATTATTATCTTTCCACCTCTTTTTATTCCTCTTTACCCTTTCATTTTTCTCTCTGGCTTTTATGGTCTTCTGGGAAATTCTTTTCTTCGGCCATTTTGTTTCTTCTTATGACGGGTCTTCCTTGGCTCTTATGGTTCTCGGTCTCCCTCCCTCTCCTGTCATTTATTCACTTCTCCTTCTTCTTCTCTTTGGTATTGTTCCGTCTTTTGCCTTCTTGGTTCACTTATTTTTCTGTTTTTTTTCTTCTTCTTCCTTTTATCCATCTTCTCTTCTCTCTCTTCCCTCTCTCATTATTGCTCCGTTTCGTTTATCTATTCTCTTCTCATTCTAATCTCTTATTTCCCCTTTATTCTGTCCCTTCTCTTCTGTCGGTCATTCGCTCACCAATTCGTCCTCCTGACCTGCGCAATATATCCTATAACGGGTTCTTCGCTTCCTCTTTATCCTAAAATCTCTCTTCTACTGATTTATTTCCTTTGTTTCTCTTTCTCTGTACTTTTTTCTCGAATTCTGTATCCGTTTTTCATTTATTTTGTTTTATTTGTCTCTTTCTTCTGTCTCTGTTTCTGTTACTTCTCTCTGTCTCTGTCTTTTTCTTTTCTGTCTGTCTGTCTTTGTCTGTCTGTCTGTCTGTCTGTCTGTCTCTCTCTCTCTCTCTCTCTCTCTCTCTCTCTCTCTCTCTCTATCTATCTATCTATCTATCTATCTATCTCTCTCTCTCTCTCTCTCTCTCTCTCTCTCTCTCTCTCTCTCTCTCTCTCCTTTCCCTTTAATTCTTTCTCTCTTTTGTTTCTCCAATTCCTTATCACTCCCTTCTTTCTTTCTTTACCTTCCATCTTCGCTACCCCCCCCCACCCTCTCCCCAAGTTCATAAGCTCCATCTAACCCCATTTTTCCTTCCTTCTCTCTCCTTTTTCTCTCCTCTCTCTCCTTCTCTCTCTCCTTCTTTCTATCCTTTCTCTCTCTCCTTCTTTCTTTCCTTCTCTCTCTCTCTCCTTCCATCTCTCCTTCTCTCTCTTTCTCTCCTTTTATCTCTCTCCTTGTCTCTCTCCCTTTGCCCTCTCTCCCCGTCACCCCCTCTTTCTCTCCTTCTCTCTCCTTCTGTCTCTCCTCTTCCTCCCTCTCTCTCCTTCTCTCTCTCCGTTGGCCCTCTCTCCTTCTCTCTCTCCCTTGGCCCTCTCTCCCCGTCTCCCTCCTCCCAGGCACCGAAGAGGAGAGAAAGAAAGCGGTCGAGCACCATGTCCAACCAGCAGGTGGGGGAGGAGGGGGAGGGGAGGGGAGGAGGGGGGGGGTTGAGGCCTGGTGGTGAGTCGGGGGGGAAGGAGGGGGACGGGTGGGGTAGGGAGGGAGGGAGGGACGGGGTGGTCAGGCCTGGCGGAGTGTGAGGGAGGGGGAGGGGACGGGAGAGGAGGGGAGGGGACGGGAGAGGAGGAGGGGAGGGGAGCATCTGTGTTAAATTTGTGTTATTTTCACTTTGCCATTTCACTTTTACTGCGAGATGATGGTGCGATTTTTTTTTCTTCTTTTTTTTTGGGGGAGGGGCTTGTACTTCGGAATTTTTTGTTGATTGTCTGTTAAGTGCGTGTGCGGGTGTGCGTGTTTGTGTTTTTGTGTGTGTATGTGTGTGTGTGTGTGTGTGTGTGTGTGTGTGTGTGTACGTGTGCGGGTGTGCGTGTTTGTGTTTTTACGTGTGTGTGTGTGCGTTTGTGTTTGTATGCTTGTGTGTGTAGTGTGTGTGTGTGTGTATGTGTGTGTGTGTGTGTGTGTGTGTGTGTGTGTGTGTGTGTGTGTGTGTGTGTGTGTGTGTGTGTGTGCGTGTGCGGGTGTGCGTGTTTGTGTTTGTGTGTGTGTGTGTGTGCGTTTGTGTTTGTATGCTTGTGTGTGTGTGTGTGTGTGTGTGTATGTGTGTGTGTGTGTGTGTGTGTGTGTGTGTGTGTGTGTGTGTGTGTGTGTGCGTGCGTGCGTGCGTGCGTGCGTGCGTGCGTGCGTGCGTGCGTGCGTGCGTGTGTGCGTGTGTGTGTCACTGTAGTTCTTACCGATACTGCGTAGTACGTATTCACCTCTACAATATCAATCTCATTTTAAACCCAGTCTCCTCAGATCTCTCTCTCTACGATGCCCCTAAACCCTACATCAAACCACCAGTCCACACTATAATCAACTTCTCCTCAAGTCCAGAAATCCTTAAAAGCGTTTAAGTCCCCTTAACTTCAAAAAAGAAAATACTTGATCAGCTTTCGCCCTCGACAGAGCCGCCTCGGAGAACTTTCCCTTGTAGCGGCCGGACAGATTCTCCCTGGGAGCACAAGAGCAGAAGCCAGGAGGGCGGTTCTCCCGTTCTCGTGCAAAGGCAACGGCACACACACACACACACTCTCTCACGACGTCGATATCTTGAACTTCGGCGCATGACTTCCTTGATTTGTTGGATCGCCGTCTTTTTGCGCGGTGTGATCCTGGTGTTTTTTTGTTTTTTTTTTTTTTTCTAATCGAGAATCTTGCCCTTCCTTCCTGCGGTCCTGTCTAACCTCCTATCCTGCTCTCTCTCTCTCTCTTGATCTATCTATCTCTTTGCTTCTCTTTCTCCTCTATCTATCTATCTCTTTCCTTCCCTCCCTCTCTCTCTCTCTCTCTCTCTCTCTCTCTCTCTCTCTCTATCTATCTATCTCTCTCTCTCTCTCTCTCTCTCTCTCTCTCTCTCTCTCTGCTTCTCTTTCTCCTCTATCTATCTATCTCTTTCCTTCTCTTTCTCCTCTCCCTCTCCCTCTCTATCTATCTATGAGGAAAGTGGCCAAAAAATGAAACGAAGGTCACTCGGTTCGAAATGTTCCCTCGCTGGATCCGATATGATGACGACTGTTGACACATCGTCCAGCGCAAATAGGGCCGTCAAACACCCCGGCCAAATATCACATCACACCACTGTATGCACTGGATCAAAATCTGTGTCACTCCGAGGCACTGTCAACACCGTGGGGCGTACGGCACCGCCCGAGCGCCTGAGATCCTTCGTGGGAAGCACAAATACCCAAAATCGCCATCCTGAGTCAACGGTAAAAAAAAAAAAAAAACTTGTCCGATTCCTATCCTTCACCCAGTGGCGGAGAGCGTCGAACCCGGAAAGTCAAGTTGGCAATTACATCATCCGAGGTTGCTGCACAAAAGCCTTGCCAATTACACGTTAGCGAAATACTCCGGATTCTTGCACTGAAGGCAGGCGTCTCTCCTTCGCCTGCCTCGTCGCCTGGCTTGGAAAAACGAGGGAAATTCATCAAAAGATCTGAGGCTGAGGACTCCACGGATACAAATTTACTCGACTGCCTGCAACGCCGCGGACCTCTGCACCTGCTCGCCGTTTCTTGCGCGGATTCACTTTCTTAAACGTAGGCGCTTTTTTGGCGTGGTCTAACCCAACTTTCATTTATTCACTGTGGAAAAGTCACTTTCCTAAGGTCTCGAAAATGCATGGTCTCTATGACTATGCTAATGAATGAGCTTATTCATTGAAGAATGTCTTCCGTGGGGCCGAATCATCACTGCTTTTACACTTCCTGCAACATTCGGTTATCTCGCCGACGCACGACACTCGGAGATTTCAACGCCAGAAAGTTATCTTCAGTTAGCAAATGTAGTGAACTCACCTTGATTCGTATCCAGTATGAAGGTCCTGTCGGAGAAGGAAGTCACTATCGCTTGAGTATAATCAGTCGTAACACAATTATCCGTGCACAATCCAGGTCATAACACTGCCAAGGCTTGAGAGTGGTGTCACTTTGTGTTACACTATGTACACTTCCACTGTTATGGTTGCCACACGACACTGCACTAGAAGAAGGCCGTATAGTCAGAGAGCACCGTGGTGGTGATCACGGGCTGGGGCGCGCCTCACACACGCTCGCAGGAGACACGAACCCAACCATCGCATACCACTCTAAAAGCGAAACTGCGGTGACCTACATACGGACTCGATACTAAAAGGGAAAACCCGCCACCTCGCGTCCCGCCGATGGGCCGGCAAGTTTCACTTGCTGGCGCGCCTCGCCCCCACGCTCCTCCTTCCTCCTCACAGCGCCCCCAGCCTCACACGCTCCCCACACCGGCCGGGGCAGCAGCAGCAGCAGCACCAGGGCCTCCCCACGGCCGGACATGAGGGCTGGCATTACTAACCTAGTGACTGGTGGGAGCGCGGCCGCGGCGGGACACACGCCGTGGCCGCCCAGCACCGTAAAGTAACGGACTCGCGCCGCTTCTGCCAGACTCCTCCAGCCTTGGCCGAGGTCGCTTGCCAACACCTCCTGAGTCCTCCCTAGTTTAACAAGGATTTTTATCGTCCACTGCCGATGCCTGCGAGTGAAGGAGTGGACTCGTGGGAGGTCGTGGCCGCGCATACATTTGGAAGAGCAGGTGTAGCAGGTGCCTACATGTACACCATGCATTGTGTAGCGGTCAGCTCTTTGGGTCGGAAATGAGTCAGATGTATGCCGACAGCAAACAACAAACCGGGAGAATGGGATTCCGAGTGTTCATTCATCATATTCACGCTAAAATAAAACAAATCTATTTCTAACAGTAAAGAAAAATGACAGTAAGGAGTAGATGGTGATCACTTTCCGACC
>NC_091562.1:4914690-4922190 GCF_042767895.1 Penaeus vannamei
AGTTTATTTATTTGTTTTTTTTTTTTTATAATCAACGTCTCTGGATATCTTTAGCCATTTTTCCTCAGCTGATATTTGCTTCCCACGTCTTCTACCCAGCGACACATCTTCAGAGGTCGCTCCTACGGGGTCTCCATCTCGTCTTGGCCATTAAAGCAAGCGTCTAGGGAGGGACGGGTCGGGTTAATAGCGGGGGAGAGAACACATACAAAAAAGAAGCCTTCATACAGTCGTTAAGGTGTGCCAAGCCAACCAGCCCTAGGATTCCACGCGGCTCGGCTAGCTGTAGGATTCCACACGGCTTTGACAGCCCTAGGATTCCACATGGCTCGGCTAGCTCAAGGATTCCACACGGCTTAGTTAGCCCTAGGATTTTACACGGTTTATCTAGCTGTAGTATTCCACATTGTTCAGCTAGCCCTAGGATTCCACACAGCTTTACCAGCCATAGGATTCCACACGGCTCATCTAGCTCTAGTATTCCACATGGCTTTGCCAGCCCTAGGATTCCACATTGTTCAGCCAGTCCTAGGATTCCACACGGCTTTACCAGGCCTAGGATTCCACACGACTCAGGCAGCTCCAAGATTCCACACGGCTCAGCCAGCTCAAAGATGCCACACGTCTCGGCCACTCGTCGGCTTTCTCGGGGCTGCACGACTTCTCCAAGACTCCCCTGGACCTCGCTAGGACCTGTTGGCAGAGGCACTCCACGTCCCAGGAGCTGCCGCGTCGCTCTCACTCCCCCAGCTCCTTGCTTCTCCGTCGCTCGTCTTGTTCTCTCTCATCTCTCGTCTTTCTGTTTTCATTCTCTTGCTTACTCTTTGGTGCTGTGAGTTTTCTGTTACTCTTCCTTTTCCCCGTTTCTCCTTCTTCTTCTTCTTCTTCTTCTCTTCCTTTTCCTCTTTTTCTTTTTTTCTTCTTCTTTCTTTTTCCTCTTTCCCTTCTTCTTGTTCTCTTTCTTTACCTCTTCCTCCTTCTTCTTCTTCTCTTTCTTTACCTCTTTCTCCTTCTTCTTCTCTTCTTTTTCCTCTTTCTCCTTCTTCTTTTTCTCTTTCTTTTCCTCTTTCTCCTTCTTCTTCTTCTTCTTTTCCTTTTCCTCTTTCTCTTTTTTCTTCATCTCTTCTTTTTCATCTTTCTCCTTCTTCTCTTTCTTTTCCTCTTTCTCTTCCTTCTTCTCTCTCTCCTTCTTCTTCTCTTCCTCTTTATTTCATATACTAATCCCTTTTTCTCTCACATTACTTTATCTTCCTCTTTCACACCTTTTTTCCCCTTTTCTCCTGTTCTTCTTCTTTTCCTCTGTTCCCCTACTTTATTCCTTACTCTTCTAACCCTGTAACACGTACCTTTATTCCTTCTCTTCTATTTTCCCTCGTCGTCTTCATTCCTCTTTCTCTCCTCCCTTCCCTTCTTTCTTATCTTCCCTTTCTGTTCTCCCTTCTTATCTTCCTTCCCTTTTTCCTCTTCCCTCTCCTCCTCTTCCATGTTTTCCTTATACTTTTCCTTTTTTTCCCTTTTATCCTCCACCATCTCCTTTTCCCAACTCGCCCCTCCTACCCATTTATCATTTTCTTCTTCAATTCCTTATCAATACCTCTCTCCTAATCTTCATCCTCCTCCTTTTCCTTCTCCTTTTCTTACACTCCTTCTCTATCCCATTTTTCCTTTTCTTTTAGTTTTTTTTCTGTTCTTTTTTTCTTTCTTTCTTTGTCTTCTTTTCTTTCTTCCTTCTTTTAGTTTTTTTTCTTTCTTTCTTTCTTTCTCTTCTTTCTCTTCTATTCCTTCTTTTCTTCATTCTTTTCTTTCTTTCTTTCACCCCTTCTTCATTTCCCTTTTTCCTTCCCTTTACCTTCATTCTTTCTTTCTATCCTTCTTCTCTCGCATTAATTCTCCCATTTCATTCTATTTTCTTTTACTTTTTCTTTCTTTGCCAAATTACACCAACATTTAGTCAGTGTTCGGTTAAAATATTCATATATGCTGGTCCACCTTTATGCAACCTCGTATTACCATATACCCAGCGGCAGAGGGCATCAGAACGTATTATATGGCATAGATTCTTTAAAGCATAGATAAATATATGCTAGTGAATCCGTAATTTATTTATTTTTATTTTATTTTTTTTTTTGTTATTCTTGGAAATTTTAGTTATACTCGTAAATTTTTTTTTCCATGTGTGAGTCTATATGTTAGGTTTTGTGTGCTTTAATGAATGGTCTATGGGTATTTTTCTTCACTTTCTCTCTCTCTCTCTCTCTCACTTTCACTCTCTCTCACTCTTTCTCTCATTCTCTTTCTCTCATTCTCTTTCTCTCTCTCTCTCTCTCTCTCTCTCTCTCTCTCTCTATCTCTATCTATCTGTCTCTATCTCTGTATCTCTCTCTATCTATCTATCTGTCTGTCTGTCTGTCTGTCTCTCTCTCTCACACTCTCTAGCTCTCTCTCTCTCTCCCTTTCTCTCTCCCTCTCTCTCTCTCTCTCTCTCTCTCTCTCTCTCTCTCTCTCTCTCTCTCTCTCTCTCTCTCTCTCTCTCTCTCTCTCTCTCTCTCTCTTTCTCTCTCTCTTTCTCTCTCTCTCTCTCTCTCTCTCTCTCTCATTCATTCTCTCTCTCATTCTCTCTCTCATTCTCATTTCTCTCTCTCTCTCTCTCTCTCTCTCTCTCTCTCTCTCTCTCTCTCTCTCTCTCTCTCTCTCTCTCTTTCTCTCTCTCTCTCTCTCTCTCTCTCTCTCTCACTTTTACTCTCTCTCACTCTTTCTCTCCTTGTCTCTCTCTCTCTCTCTGTCTCTCTCTCTCTCTCTCTCTCTCTCTCTCTCTCTCTCTCTCTCTCTCTCTCTTTCTCTTTCTCTCTCTCTCTCTCTCTCTCTCTCTCTCTCTCTCTCCCTCTCTCCCTTTCTCTCATTATGTAATTATAACACATCAGTAACAAATGTGCAGTAACGTTATAACCTACATGCCTAATATCCAAGATTATTATTACAAACAGAATATTACCGAAATTCTATTGTTAGTCTCTGACCACCCGGCCCCCCCCCCCAAAAAAAAAAAAAAAAAAAAAAAAAAAAAAAAAAAACAGACACTACCAACCAAATACCTGGTCCCCTACTCTGACAAGATTACTCTACCGATACCACGTTAGCGCTAATACCGAAGGAGCTGTACGGTATCCGATACCATCTTCATCCGGGTAATGTACCTTGGGCTGCATGATGGCAAGCTCTGCAATAACACGGTGCTGGAGTTCCTTAGATGGGCAGCACCGGAGGGGGCGCTTGTGCAACTACTAATATATGTATAGATGAGAATGGGTGTGTTTTTATGTGTATAATGTACCTTGCGTTGCATGATGGCAAGCTCTGCAATAACACGGTGCTGGAGTTCCTTAGATGGGCAGCACCGGAGGGGGCGCTTGTGCAACTACTAATATATGTATAGATGAGAATGGGTGTGTTTTTATGTGTATGTGTATGTTTGTTTGTTTGTGTGCGTTTGTTTGTGTGTATGTGTGTGCGTGTATGTGTTTGTGTGTGCGTGTGTGTGATAAAATATGTATAATAGAGAATGGGTTTGGTTTTATGTATGTGTTAGTGTGCGTGTGTTTGTGTGTGTGTGTGTGTGTGTGTGTGTAATATATGTATTATGTATGTGTTAGTGTGCGTGTGTTTGTGTGTGTGTGTGTGTGTGTGTACTAATATATGTATAAAGGAGAATGGGTGTGTTTTTATGTATATATATGTTTTTGTACCTGTGTGTGTTTGTTTGTGTGTGCGTGTGTGTACTAAAATATGTGTAGATGAGAATGGGTGTGTTTTTATGTATGTGTATGCTTGTTTGTGTATGTGTGTGTCTTTGTGTGTGTGTGTGCACTAATATATCTATAGATGAGAATGGGTGTGTTTTTATGTATGTGTATGTGTTTGTGTATATGTGTGTGCATGTGTACTAAAATATGTATAGATGAGAATGTGTGTGTTTTTATGTATATGTATGTGTTTGTGTTTGTTTGTGTGTGTGTTTGCGTGTGCGTGTGTGTACTAAAATATGTAAAGATGAGAATGGGTGTTTTTATACTATAATATAATATGTATGTTTATATATGTGTGTGTATTACGTGTGTGTGCTAAAATATGTATATATGAGAATGGGTGTGTTTTCATGTATGTGTATGTGTTTGTGTATGTGTGTGTGTGTTTGTTTGTGTGTGTGTGTGTACTAAAATATGTATATATGAGAATGGGTGTGTTTTTATGTATGTGTATGTGTTTGTGTATGTGTGTGTGTGTTTGTTTGTGTGTGCGTGTGTACTAAAATATGTGTAGAATGGGTGTGTTTTCATGTATGTGTATGTGTTTGTGTATGTGTGTGTTTGTGTGTACTAAAATATATATAGATGAGAATGGGTGTGTTTTTATGTGTGTTTGTGTTTGTTTAATAATCATATATGTGTACAATATTTGTGTTTGCGTGTGCACATGTGTGCTAAAATATGTGTAGATTAGAATGATTGTGTTTTTATGTATGTGTTTGTGTGCGTGTGTTTGTCTGTGTGTGTGTGTGTGTACTAATATATGTGTAGATTAGAATGGGTGTGTTTTTATGTATGTGTTTGTGTTTGTGTATGTGTGTGTGTGTTTGTTTGTGTGTGTGTGTGTGTGTACTAAAATATGTATACAGGAGAATGGGTGTGTTTTTTATGTATGTGTATGTGTTTGTGTTTGTTTATTTGTGTATGTGTGTTTGCATGTTTGTGTACTAAAAATGTACTTATGGGATAGAATGTGTTTTTATGTATGTGTTTGTGTTTGTTTATGTTTGTTTGTGTGTATGTATGTGCGTGTATGTGTTTGCGCGTGCGTGTGTGTACTAAAATATGTGTAAAGAGAATGGGTGTGTTTATATGTATGTGTATGTGTTTGTGTTTGTTTATATGTATGTGTTGCGTGTGCGTGTGTGTACTAAAAAATATGTAAAGATGAGAATGGGTGTCTTTATGTATATATGTATGTGTTTGTGTATGTATTAATGTGGAAGTGTGTGTTGTATGTGTGCTAAAATATGTATAGAGGAGAATGGATGTTTTTATGTGTATGTATGTATTTGTGTATGTGTGTGTGTGTGTGTGCGTGTATTTTTAATATATGTATAAATGAGAATAGGGTATGTTTTTATGTATATGTGTATTTAATAATGATATTTATGTATGTGTAACATTATGTATAAATATATATAGATGAAATGGGTGTGTTAATATGTTTATGTATGTGTTTATGTTTGCACTTGTGTTGTGTTGTTCATTACCGATTTATGTATATCTAAATCTAATTATCATTCATGGTAGAAATCTTGACTATTAAGAAGCTTTCATTGTATTTTGTATTATTGATTAGAATAAGAATATGACTAATTATATATACCTGAGTATTTCATGATTCACCTACTACTGAATTTATGCTTATCCTCTTAAATATTTGATTTTACAATTTTAAAGATAAATAAAAATAAAAAAAAATCATAAAATAAAAAAAAATCGATTTGAGAGATTTGAATTTTTTTTTCGTCTATAAATAATAACCAGGAGTACAGGAGAATGGGTGTGTTTTTATGTATTGTTTTTGTGTTGCTTTTAATTGTTTTATTATTGTTGTACTGTTTTTATGGATGTATTTTGTTTTGGTGTGTGTATGTATGTGCGTGTATGTGTTTGCGCGTGCGTGTGTGTACTAAAATATGTGTAAAGAGAATGGGTGTGTTTATATGTATGTGTATGTGTTTGTGTTTGTTTGTGTATGTGTGTTTGCGTGTGCGTGTGTGTACTAAAATATGTATATATGAGAATGGGTGTGTTTTTATGTATATGTATGTGTTTGTGTATGTGTGTGTGTGCGTGTGTGTGCGTGTGTGTGCTAAAATATGTATAGAGGAGAATGGATGTGTTTTTATGTGTATGTATGTATTTGTGTATGTGTGTGTGTGTGTGCGTGTGTGTACTAATATATGTATAGATGAGAATGGGTATGTTTTTATGTATATGTATGTGTTTGTGTATTTGTGTGTGTGTGTGTATGTGTACTAAAATATGTATAGATGAGAATGGGTGTGTTAATATGTTTATGTATGTGTTTATGTTTGCGCGTGTGTGTGTGTTCATACCCGATTTATATGTATATCTAATCTAATTATCATTCATGGTGAGAAATCTTGACTATTAAGAAGCACAAGAACATGTTTATTCATTATTGAGATTCAGAGAAGAATGTGAATAATTATGTGCTAATTGACTTTCGAGATTCTCTTATTGGAATTTATAATACGTTTTTATCACTCTTAAATATTTAAATTTTAAAATTCAAAAGATAAAAAAAAATAAAAAAAAATCATAAAATAAAAAAAAATCGATTTGAGAGATTTGAATTTTTTTTTCGTCTATAAATAACATACAAGGAGTAAGTCAGTGTTTTTTTTTTGTTTTTGTTTTTGCTTTTTTAATTGTTTTATTGTGTTATTTTTTGTTTTTTATGGATGTATTTTGTTTTGGTTTTTGTAATACTTATAGGTCTATCGATTATTTTTTCGGATTGTTTTTAAAAACGAGAATGTTTTCTACTTAAAAACTTATTCTATTGTTATTTGTTTAAAAACTACTATTGTAAAATTTGTAATGTATGAATATTTATTTTCAATTCTATTTATATTTTTTTCTTAAATAGGAGGTATGACTATTCTAGCTGGATTGTATTATAAAAATAGTAATGTTTTTCTTCTTAAAAAGCGACATTCTTCTTTAAAAGCTGTATGTATGTATGTAAGTATGTAAGTAGGTAGGTACGTAGTTATGCATACACTTACATGTGTACGTGTTTATTTTAAAAAGAGATAGATATTATCTTTTTCTCTCTGTTCTTCCATGATAAAAAAGCAAACGAAAGATGTATTTTTTGGTGGTGTCCGTCTATGTCTGTTTTTTTGTGCTTATTTTTTCCGTGTGTGAGAAAGAGAGAGACAGAGAATGTGTGTCTGTATGAGAGAGAGAGAGAGAGAGAGAGAGAGAGAGAGAGAGAGAGAGAGAGAGAGAGAGAGAGAGAGACAGAGAATGTGTGTGTGTGTGAGAGAGAGAGAGAGAGAGAGAGAGAGAGAGAGAGAAAGAGAGAGAGAGAGAGAGAGAGAGAGAGAGAATATATGTGCATGTGTGTATGAGAGAGAGAGAGAGAATGTGTATGTGTTTGTGTGTATGAGAGAGAGTGTGTGTGCATGTGTGCGCATGTGTGTGTTACGTACGTGTGTATGTGTGTTTGTGGGAATTTTGCTATTTCAGAAATCGCTAAATACTTTAACCAAGAATTTGTCTGAGTTTCATGTATCGTTTATTTCCGGTTTATTCGAATCCATTCCAAAGTTGTTTTTTTTATGTCATCTGACACTGTTGTTAGCATAGCCTGTTTCATGCAATCTAAAGTCTGTCATTTTTTTGCTTTTTCTCTAATATTTCTCTTTCCTCTTCTTCC
>NC_091562.1:4937190-4944690 GCF_042767895.1 Penaeus vannamei
AATATGGAGATTAAAGGGTAAAAAAAGACACGAAAACGTGCGCGGGCGAATGAAAGAAAGGGGAGAGAGAGAGAAAAAGAGAGAGAGAGAGAGAGAGAGAGTGAGAGAGAGAGAGAGAGAGGGAGAGAGAGAGAGAGAGAGAGAGAGAAAAAGAGAGAGAGAGAGAGAGAGAGAGTGAGAGAGAGAGAGAGAGAGGGAGAGAGAGAGAGAAGAGGAGAGGAGAGGAGAGAGAGTCAGAGACAGTGGCAGACAGACAGACAGAGAGGAAGAGAGAGTCAAAGTCAGAGACAGAGAGAGAGCGAGGAGGGAGCGAAAGAGAAAGAGAGACAGAGAGGAGAGAGAGGGAGGGGGAGAAAGAGGGACAGAGAGAGAGAGAGAGAGAGAGAGAAAGACAAAGAACGAAAGAAAGAAAGAGAGGACGAGAAGAAACAAAGAAGACAGAGTACAGACAGCTTCTGATGCATGCAGTAGGAAAAAAATAGGTCGGTATTTGGAATTTGATTTCGAAAGCAACTTTCTCTTTCTCTTTCTTTCTTTCGTTTTCCTTTGAAGTCTACGTTATGCAACAAATTCTCGGGATTGAAATAAAGAATTTGATAATTCAAGAAGTGGGAAATCGATGAAATAACAGATAACAGATGAGACATAAGGTATAAATAGAAATATAGAAATAGCAAAACGAAGGAAAAAAAAGACAGATGCTGAAAGACAGATAGGAGTAAATAAAAGAAAACCGATAAAGATAATACAATGAGAAACAAGACACGGAGACTTGAATAACGGAAAATGGTACGTAGAGAGAGAGAGTGACAGACGGAGCCAGAGACAGAGAGAGAAAGTATAAGAGAGAGCGAGAGTGGCGACGATGACTAGGAGGAAGAAAACGAGAGAGAGAGAGATAGAGACAGAGAAAGAGAGAGAAAGAGGGAGATATAGAGACACAGAGAGGGAGGGGGAGATAGAGACAGAGAAAGAGATAGAGACAGAGAAAGAGAGAGAGAGAGAGAGAGAGAGAGAGAGAGAGAGAGAGAGAGAGAGAGAGAGAGAGAGAGAGAGAGAGAGAGAGAGAGAGAGAGAGAGAGAAAGAGAGAGAGGGAGAGATAGAGACAGAGAAAGAGAGAGAGGGAGATATAGAGATACAGAGAGTGAGAGAGAAGGAGTGATAGAGACAGATAGATAGAGAGAGAGAGAGAGAGAGTGAGAGGGAGAGGGAGAGAGAGAGAGAAATAAGGAAGTAAATGAGAAAGAAGGCCAAAACGAGAAAGGGAGAAGGAGAGAGAGGAGATGAGAGCAGATCAAAGGGGAGAGAAAGAGAACGATAAGATGCAGAGGACGGGAAAGAAAAAAAGAGAGAAGAGAGGGAATAGAAAGACACCAAAAGAAATGGGAGATAGGAGAAAGAGGAAGAAGACGAGAGAGAAGAGAGAGACGAACGAGAGAAGAAAGATGATACAAACGACCAAGATAAAGGAAGAAAGAAAAGACACGAAACGAGAGACGTAAAAGAAATAAAAAAAAACATGAAACGCAAACAAATAATAGGAAGAAGCGAAGGAAGAGAAGACCTCAAAATTCCGCGATTAAAACTGCTTCCTGATCGACCCAACATAGTTCCCCGGATGTTCCTGTTATGAACATGTGGCTCGTATGAGGAATTTCATCATGTTGCTTATGCTGTTCCTTCCACGGCGACTGTTCTTCTCCTTTCTCTCAATTCTTATTCGTAAGAACGGGATATGAGCCGTGGTACACGAAGAGGAAGAGGAAGAGGAAGAAAGAGAAGATGATGGAAAAGAAGAAGGAGAAGAAAATGGAGATGAAGGAGAGAGAGAAGAATAGATGAAGAAGAAAGAGAAGAATAAAAGAAGAAGAAAGAGAAGGAGATGATCAAAAGGAAAAAGAAGATGAGGAAGAAAGAGAAGACGATGACGAAAGAGAAAAAAGAAGATGAAGAAGAAGAAAGAGAAAAAGAAGATGAAGAAGAAGAAGGAAGAGAGAGAGAAGAATAAAGAATAGAAGAATGAGGAGTAGAAAGAGAAGAAGAAGAAAGAAAAGTCAACACTGGGCGGTATCCTGGAGAGTGCAATGGGCGTGGTTCAGCCTAAGGGTGACCAGGGGCCCCTCCACCCGCCCACCCGCCCACCATCCGAGCCCACCCATCAGCCCACCCAACAACCTCCCATCCGAGACCACCCACCATTCGAGCCCACTCTCAAACAGCCCACCCTCACACAGCCCACCATCCGAGCCCACCCTCAAACTGCCCACCATCCTGCCCACCCTAATGTCCACCATCCGAGCCCACCCTCAAACAGCCCACCATCCGAGCCCGCCTACCACCCTGCCCACTCTCAAACAGCCCACCCTCACACAGCCCACCATCCAGGCCACCTACCATCCTGCCCACCATCCAGCCCACCCTAATGTCTACCATCCGACCCCACCCAACAGCCCACTGTGCCACCCTCAAACAGCCCACCATCCAGCCCTCACCAATGTCCACCATCTGAGCCCAGCCTCACACAGCCCACCATCCAGCCCACCTACCATCCTGCCCACCATCCAGCCCACCCTAATGTCTACCATCCGAGCCCACCCAACAGCCCACTGTGCCACCCTCAAACAGCCCACCATCCAGCCCACCATCCAGCCCACCCTAATGTCTACCATCCGAGCCCACCCTCAAACAGCCCACCATCCTACCCACCCACCGATAAACCATCCAGCTCGCCCACCAGCCCACCAGCCAACTATACCCTCCTGAAGCAGAGAAAATGACTCAGATAATGTCAATGATTTACTTAAGATTAAACTGACAGGCAGACAGATACGATACAAGAGAGAGAGAGAGAGAGAGAGAGAGAGAGAGAGAGAGAGAGAGAGAAAACCGCACCCAAGGAAGAAAGCGCGAACGAGAGAGAGAAAGAGAGAAAAAAACAGAGATACAAAGAGAGATGAAAAGAAACAGACAAACAAGAACAGACAGACAAACAAGAACAAACAGACAGACAAAAACAGACAGACAAGAACAAACAGACAGACAGTACCAAACAAACAAACAGACAGACAAAAACAAACAAACAAACAAACAAACAAACAAGAACAAACAAACAAACAAACAAACAAGAACAAACAAAAACAGACAGACAAGAACAGACAGACAGCGAGCGAGTAAAAGTCCTCTGCCGCCGCCCGTCCGCCGCGTCCCACCTCGAAGAGCGTCCGGCGACCTAGAGCCTCGTCACTCGTCGGTATTGGGGTCAGCTGCAATAGGGCGCCTCGGGGGAGAGGGGGAGGGCGGGGAGGAGGAGGGGTGAGGGGGTTGGTGGGTGGGGGGGTTGGGGGTGGGTTGGTGGGTTGGGTGGGTGAGGTGGGTTGTGGGCGGGGTGGAGGGTTGGTTGTGGGAGGGGTGGATGGTGGGTTGGTTGAGGGCGGGGTGGAGGGTGGGGTGGTGGGAGGGGAGGAGGGGGGGTTGGTGGGTGGGTTGGAGGGTGAGTTGGTGGGCGGGGAGGAGGGTGAGTTGGTTGTGGGCGAAGTTGAGGGTGGGTTCGTGGGCCGGGGTTGGAATGGTGGGTCGGCTGTGGGCGGGGGTGGATGATGGGTCGGTGGACGGGGTGGATGGTGGGTTGGTGGGCGGGGTGGATGGTGGGTCGGTTGTGGTCGGGGTGGATGGTGGGTCGGTTGTGGGCGGGGTGGATAGTGGGTTGGTGGGCGGGGAGGAAGGTGGGGTGGGTTGATGGGTCGGTTGTGGGCGGGGTGGAGGGTTGGATGGTGGGTTGGTGGGCGGGGTTGAGGGTGGGTTGGTGGGCGGAGAGGAGGGTGGGTTGATGGGCCGGGGTTGTGGGTGGGTCGGTGGGCGGGGTTGGCATGGGATGGTGGGTCGGTTGTGGGCGGGGAGGGGGGTGGGTTGGTGGGCGGGGAGGAGGGTGGGTTGGTGGGCGGGGAGGAGGGTGGGTTGGTGGGCGGGGAGAAGGGTGGGTCGGTGGGTGGGGTGTATGGTGGGTTGGTGGGCGGGTTGAGGGTGGGTCGGTGGGCGGGCTGCCCGATGGTGGGCAGGAAGGAGGGTGGGTTGGTGCACTGGGGTGCAGGTGGGGACGATGGTGGGTTGATGAGTGGGTTGGTTGAACGACAGGCAGGGAGGATTGTGCAATGATGCATATATGTATGTACATATATATGTGTATATATATATAGATAGATAGACAGATAGATAAACATAAATATAAACTCTCTATATGTACATGCATAGATGCATGCGATATGCATATCCACAAAAAAAACTACAAACACACACACACACACACACACACACACACACACACACACACACACACACACACTTCCCCATCCCACACACACATGCATATAAAACAAGCCGTATTATATCAGCAAATCAGATTATCACAGAATCCGAGTCCCTCCAAATACCTTTTGGCGACCGTCCAAAATCTAATTTCTGGTACCTGTCCCCCCAACCCCCCCACCCCACACCCCCACCCCCGACCCACCCCACCCCTTAAGAAGGCGTCTGAAGCATCAGAGGACACTCAGCGAGGGCTATACGGCTGGTGGTCGTCGTAACATGTTTGTGACTTGTTTCTGTTGAATCAGGAACGTGTCTCAGATACAAGTTGTTTTTCTGTGTGTCTCTTCATAGGCTTAGGAGATCAGTAGCAGTTTATACATGTAAGAAAGTTTCATATGTCTTACGATTGGCGAATTGTTGTGAATATGGGATTGGTCGTTCCGTCAACTCAAATTTAAAATTCAATAACAAAAACGTGATTATGAAATGTTGAACTTGAATTTACTTAACATATCCGATTTTATTTTCTGTCTCTGTACCTATTCACAGAACCTTTACGGCCCATATAGATAGAAAAAAAATACAAGTTACACATTATTTTTAACTACCGTAATACTTGAAAGGAGAGTGAGAAAGCAATACTACATAATAAAGTAAATAGACCAGAAAATGCGAAAATAAACATATTTACTCGTGAGTAAACTGACTGATACATGAAGTTGGTTCATGAAGGCTGAACTTATGTCGACTTACGAAAGCAGGAAATTAATTAAAGCATAAAATCTTCTTCTTTTCAGCTTTCTCCCACTTCTTTATGGAATCGCCGTTATGGATGAACCGCCTTCACTGATTTTTCTATTACGGATCATTCCATATTGGTTTTGGCATTTGGTTTCTACAGCCGGATGCCCTTCTTGACACCACTCCTCTCTATTTATCCGAGCTTAATGAAGGTATCAAATATTTATAGCAAATTTTCGTCTCGGGGCTGGCTAATGGCAAAATTTACTCTTTGTGCTTAAAAAATAGTAGTTATGGAATCGACGGTTAGCAAACCGCATTAAAAGAAAGAAAGAAAAAAAAAAAAAAAAAAAAAAAAAAAAAAAAAAAAAAAAAAATATATATATATATATATATATATATATATATATATATATATATATATATATATATATATATATATATATATATATATATATATATATACGAATCCATTCAGTATTCCAACACAGAATATTTTCGTAAAGAATCTTGTTGGTCAGACATCGAACCAAGGGCCCTTTCATGAATAACTATCAGGTGCTTTGAAACCATCTTACTGTTATCAGCTGCTGGGACATGACACCAGTGACACCAGACCAGTTGCACGACTGCTAAATCACGTCAAAGCAGGCATTTTCTTGCTTGGATTTTATGATCAATTGCTTTAAAAAGATAATGTCACAGCAGATGATTCCATTCTAGTCCAGATTTAATTATGCATTCATTTCTCTCCTTCTTTCCCGACAACAATTGTTAATTGCTCTCATCCATTTTCTCTTTCGTATTGCTTTATTTCAATTGTTCATATTCACCTTAAATAAGTAGTGCCAGCACCTGAATACAGGCACTGTTTGATAGTTTTCATGTTCGAGAGTGCCATGTCTGTCTCCTAAAAAAAATACACACCTTTCAACCACCTGTTCAATTTAATGATTATATTTAATGATTTTGATCAGCTTCTTATCAGCTAAACAATGTTCTGGAGAGAGAAAAAGTTATTGTGACTAATCTTGCCAATCAGTTTTTATCTTTGATGATAGCGAATATATCATTTCAGGTTCTAAAATATATTAATTGCTTTGGGTATATTAAGAACATGTTTGTTGAGTTATTCGTATCCAATTCGTGATGATTACAAAAAAATGAATAAAACTGATAATATTACTGAATAAAAGTTATTATCATTTATCGTGTGTTTAATATATTCTACGATTTATTTTCCACGAGTATTCAAACAAAGTCTTAAATACCTAAATTTCTTTATGTGGAAAATTAATGTAATCCCGTTAAATTAAAAAGAATAATAATAAAGTTTTGATTGCGAAACAAAATAGTAATATACAGCTATTATCATATATTAAGTATTTAACATTTAATATATTCTACGGCTTTTTTCCACGAGTATTCAAACAAATTCTAGATAGTTAAATTTCTTTATATGGAAAATTAATGTCAAATGAAAAAATCAATAATCAAAGTTTTGATAACGAAAGAAAACTTAGTGATATACAATATTTGGAATATATAGACTGCGTTGCGAATTTTCAGAGCAATAATTTTTTTATATTCTAAAACCTACCACTGCGATTTCACTAACAACCATGTAATAATGTAAAAAAAAAACTTCAATGGATATACAGCAAACATCTGACCATTTTCTCACGTCGTTCAAACAATTCAAAATTAATTTCTCCAAAGGTAAAAATGACAAATTTTTGAACAGAAAGTTTATTGCTGTCACTTTTGCCAACGAAAGTATGAAATCTTAATTATCGAATTAATCAGATGTTGTTCGAGATCATTCTTACAAGTTTTTGATACATTAATTAATAAATGTTCTCTGCTGCAGCCAATTAAGGTAGGAAAATCAACAGCTTGCATAGGAACACCATAGATTACATAGAAAGTATTTGAAATATCCATTATCTTATGGACATCAATCCAGACAGTTGCACAATATTCATTCTATAAAATAATAAAAAAAAAACAGGGGGTAGTTACTATAGATCACGCCATAAGGTCTATTTTCAACAGAAGGAAAGTCGTAAAGGAAACTAAAAGAGGAAGGAGATAACTGAAGAAAATAACAGAGAAGGAAACTAAAAGCGGAAGCAGATAACTGAAGAAAAACAAAGAAAGAAGCTAAAAGAGGAAGGAGATAGAAGAAAAACAGAGAAGGAAACTAAACAAGGAAGATAACAGAAGATAAAAATAACAGAGAAGGAAACTAAAAGAGGAAGGAGAGAACTGAAGAAAATCAGAGAAAGAAACTAAGAAAAAAAAAACAAAGAAGGAAACTAAGAGCGAAAGAAGATAACAGAAAAAAAATAACAAGGAAAAATAACAAGAGGAAATAACCAAACGCTTTTATCACTTTCTCAGAATTAGGTCTTAGCTTATGTGAGAAAATTCTAAGACTAAACTTACCGCTG
>NC_091562.1:4952190-4954690 GCF_042767895.1 Penaeus vannamei
ATGATAATAATGATGATAACGATGATGATGACGATGATAGTAATGATGATAATGATGATGACGATAATTATGATAATGACAATGATGATGATGACGATAATGAGGATGATAATGATGATGGCGATGATAATGATGATGATAATTGCGAAGATGAGGTTTTATACATCATGATGAGGCTCTGAGGAGATGAGGTGACCTTGACGTGTATGTAGGTCACTGTGATCATGATTACGTGTGTGTGCACGTGTTTGTGTGCGTTTTTATGAGTGTACACGTGTGTGTGTTTTTTCGTTATTTCTCAGTTTGCTGTTGTGTGTGTGTATGTGTGTGCATGCGTTTGTGTGTGAGTTTGTGTGCGTTTTTGTGAGTGTGCACGTGCTCGTGTGTGTGTGTGTGTGTGTGTGTATGTGTGTGTGTGTGTAGGTGTGTTTATATACGTATTCAGCTGGAAATACGTATATAAAATAGAAAATAAACAGTAGAAAATAAATGTGTAAATACATATAAGGAAAAAATGTGATATAATAGAGAGGCAATGTATGAGGTGTATGAGATATTATGATAAATGTGGAAGAAGATATATGGAAAATTCAGGAAGGTAGAATAGATGTAGAACAAATATGAAACTGCGGTAAATCAATAGAATTTTTGGAAGGGGAGATGACTAGGGGAATAAGGACATTTAGGGGAAAATATTAGTCTTAATAAAATGGAAAATAATCAGGAATAGAAATGTATATATATCTAGAATATTTACGAAAAAGAACAAATAAATGAAATAAGATAATAAGAAATAATAACACATCTAGAAAGATAGAGAATTAAAAGAACGTAGATAGGTAAGTCACGGCATTCTAGGGGAGATTTAGCGAAGGGGAAAAAAATACCAGATTTTTTGGGGGAAATACCGAGATTTCAGGGAATAAATACAAATATGTGGGGGAGAAAAGCCCAAAAAAATGGCGGGAAATACAGACTGTAGATTCTTTGCCCACCAGAAAGAAACAGAGAGAGAAAACGGATCCAAGGAGAAACACCAGAAATAAATAAAAAGAAAATAGATAAATGGAGAAACGTAGATTTGTAAGAGAAGAGGAAGACTAAGAGAGAAAAGGCGGTCATTTTAATAAGACGAGAGAGCGAAATGTCTAAGGTGGTCGGGATCGTTCGGTTCGAGACACGCCATCTGGAGAAGGGGGGGGGAGGGGGGGGAGGCGGAAGGGAAGGGGGGAAGGGTAGATGGAGGAGAAGAGGGAGGAATAGGAACGGGGGAATGGAGGGGAAGAGAGAGGAATAGGAGAGGGGGAAGGGGAGAGGGAAAGGAGGGGAAGGGAAGGGGGGAGGCGGAAGGGAAGGGGGGAAGGGTAGATGGAGGAGATGAGGGAGGAATAGGAACGGGGGAGGAGGAGAGGGAAGAGGGAGGAATAGGAAAGGGGAAAGAGGAGAGGGAATGGAGGGGAAGAGAGAGGAATAGGAAAGGGGGAAGAGGAGAGGGAAAGGAGGGGAAGGGGAGAGGAGAGGGGGTGCGGAAGGGAATGGGGGAAGGGTAGATGGAGGAGAAGAGGGAGGAATAGGAAGGGGGAATAGGAGAAAGAGGTAGATAGAAGAAGAATAAGAAGGAGGGGAAGGAACAAGAGGAGAAGGAAAGAAAGGAAAGAAAAAAGAGAGATAGAAAAGAAGGGAAGGCAAGCTAGACTGAGCTAAGAAAAGGAAAAGAAGAAAAGCGAAAAGAAGGAAGGAAGAAAAAGACAAAAAGGAAAGCGAGAGAGAAATAAGCACAAGGAGGGAAGGGCGATAACAAGACACAGGGGGAGGGAAGGAGGGAGGAGGGAGGAGGGAAGGAGGAGAGAAGGTCCCTATACTGGATACAAAAACTGGACGCCACATGCAGGTAAAACCAGTTTGTTGTTGTAGAAAAGTGTTCACCAGATTGGTACTCTCGAGTTGTTCAGAAGGAGTGGAGGCAGATTGGTACTCTCGAGTTGTTCAGAAGGAGTGGAGGCAGATTGGTACTCTCGAGTTGTTCAGAAGGAGTGGAGGCAGATTGGTACTCTCGAGTTGTTCAGAAAGGAGTGGAGGCAGATTGGTACTCTCGAGTTGTTCAGAAGGAGTGGAGGCAGATTGGTACTCTCGAGTTGTTCAGAAGGAGTGGAGGCAGATTGGTACTCTCGAGTTGTTCAGAAGGAGTGGAGGCAGATTGGTACTCTCGAGTTGTTCAGAAGGAGTGGAGGCAGATTGGTACTCTCGAGTTGTTCAGAAGGAGTGGAGGCAGATTGGTACTCTCGAGTTGTTGTAGAAAAGTGTTCAGCAGATTGGTACTCTCGAGTTGTTCAGAAGGAGTGGAGGCAGATTGGTACTCTCGAGTTGTTCAGAAGGAGTGGAGGCAGATTGGTACTCTCGAGTTGTTCAGAAGGAGTGGAGGCAGATTGGTACTCTCGAGTTGTTCAGAAGGAGTGGAGGCAGACTGGTACTCTCGAGTTGTTCCAGAAGGAGTGGAGGC
>NC_091562.1:4959690-4964690 GCF_042767895.1 Penaeus vannamei
CAACACTCCCACCTTGCCCTTGCCCAGAACGACGACCGAAGACATCCAGTGCCACCTTTTCCATCCCATCCCATCTCTAACTCCGTTTAAACACCACCTGTAATTTTTTTTTTCTTCTTTTTTTTTTGTCCGGATGTTAACCACTTAGTAACGTCTTCAAAGAATTTCCTTGCACCATCTGACCTAAATATTATGTTGCCTCCCCCTCCTTCCTCCTTCTCCTCCCCCTCCTCCTTCTCCCCCTCCTCCTTCCCCTTCTCCTCCCTCTTCCCCCTCTACTCCCGCTCCTCATCCTCCTACTCCTCTTCCCTCTTCCTAACCCCTCATACACACACAGATAAACTTTTGGCTCCTTTCTTAGTCTCTCATTCTCCTTCTTTCTTCTTTTGCTCTCCCCTTCTTCTCTTCTCTTAGCTTCGCTTCTCCTCCCCCCCTCCCCTCTCTCTCTCTCTCTCTCTCTCTCTCTCTCTCTCTCTCTCTCTCTCTCTCTCTCTCTCTCTCTCTCTCTCTCTCTCTCTCTCTCTCCTTCCCTTTTTTTAACTCTCTACTCTACTCTACCCCTACTCCCCTTTTCCACCAAATTTACTCCCAAACTTTCCTTCTCTTCCTCTCTCCCTTTTCATCCTCACTTTCTCTCTCTCTCCCTTTCCCTCTCCCTCTCCTCTCCAACTAATCTGCTTCCTTCTTCCTAACCCTTCCCCCTTTCTCACTCTCTTCGCCCTACCCTCTCCCCTCTCTCCTCTCTTTCTCTCGCTCCCTCTCCCTTTTCTCAGTCCCCTCTCTCCCTGCTCTCTACATCTCCCCCTCTCCCTCCCCTCTCCCTTCTCCCCCTTCCCTCTCCCCTCTCCCTCCCCTCTGCCTTCCCCTTCCTCCCCTCTCTCCCTCGCCTCTCCCCCTTCCCTCTCCCCTCTCCCATCTCTCCCTCCCCTCTCCCTTCCCTTCCTCTCCCTCCCCTGCCCCCTCCTCTCCCTCCCCTCTCCCTCCTCCCCTCCTCTCCCTTCCCTCCCCTCTCCCTCGCCTCTCCCCTCTCCCTTCCCTACCTCCCCTCTCTCCCTCGCCTCTCCCTCCCCTGTCCCCCTTCCCACCCCTCTCCCTTCCCTCTCCCTTCCCTCCCCTCTCCCTCGCCTCCTCTCCCTTTCTTCCCCTCTCCCTTGCCTCTCCCTTCCCTTCTCCCTCCTCTCTATCCCTTGCCTCTCCCTTCCCTCCCCTCTCCCTTCCCTCCTCTCCCTCCCTCTCTCCCTCCCCTCTCCCCTCCCTCCCCTCTCCCTCGCCTCTCCCTCGCCTCACCTCTCCCTCGCCTCTCCCTCGCCTCTCCCTCGCCTCTCCCCTCCCTCCCTGCCCACCCACCCCCTCCGTGGAGACCGTGTCACTGGGTTACGGTGTAGCCTTTGCTCGAGTAACTCACTAGGAATCCCGACTTCAGTGACCTACATACGGGACCCAACCTCGCCTTGCTGAACCCCGGCAGCAGGACGGAGATGTTGCAGGGCGATGTTGCAAGCGTCGGCGTCGTTGCTTGCTCGATCTCGGGTCTGCTCGTTGGCTCGTTTGGGTTTTTTTCTATTAATGAGTGGGAGGGAAGGGTGTTTTGGGCGATTTTTGAAAGAGGTTTTAGAGGGGTTCCGATGGGGGCGCGCGCGGATCCAGCCTCCATCTGCGTCGTCGGCGATTATTGCATCATTTCTTCACCCCCTTTTTAGGAGGATCTCCAGCTCGGCTGTGATTGGCAGGCTCATCGCTGACGTCACTCTCTAGCTCCACCAATCACAAAGCTAGCTGGTGGAGAGATGATGACATCACCGTGGTTCTTGCTTGTGATTGGCCAAGGAGAAGATCCCGGATGCCTGAGTCATGATGACGTCACCCAGTTTACGAAGATATTCTAGAACTGTTCGGAGCTTCCATTGCATCATGGAAATGGAACAAAAGTACCCTTTGGTGGTAACGGTTCATTCCAGCGCGTCAATCTGTACGAAAGTGTGTCAGTTCCCCGCGGCGACGCCAACACGTTTCCAAATGACTGTTAATTCATTTTTTTAAAAGTCATGACTTGTCTCTTTCGTCTTCTTCTTCTTCTTCCATCTCTGTTCGCTCACTCTCTCTCTCATTCTCTCTCTTGCTCTCTCTCATTCTGTTTCTCGCTCTCTCTTGCTCTCTCTGTCTCATTCTCTCTCTCTCGATCTCTCTCATTCTGTCTGTTTCTCTCTCTCTCTCTCTCTCTCTCTCTCTCTCTCTCTCTCTCTCTCTCTCTCTCTCTCTCTCTCTCTCTCTCTCTCTCTCTCTCTCTCTCTCTCTCTCTCCCCTCTCCCTCTCCTCTCCCCTCTCCCTCTCCCTCTCCTCTCCCTCTCCCTCTCCCCTCTCCCTCTCCCTCTCATTCTCCCTCTCCCTTTCCCTCTCTCCCTCTCTCTCCCTCACTCCCTCTCTCTCTCCCTCCCTCTCCCTCTACCTCTCTCTCCCTCTCTCTCCCTCACTCCCTCCCTCTCTCCCTCCCTCTCCCTCTCCCTCTCTCTCCCTCCCTCTCCCCCCCCCTCTCCCTCTCTCTCCCTCCCTCTTCCTCTCTCCCCTCTCTCCCTCTCCCTCTCCCTCTCCCTCTCTCCCTCTCTCTCTCTCCCTCTCCCTCTCTCCCTCTCTCTCCCTCCCTCTCTCTCTCCCTCTCTCCCTCTCCCTCTCCCTCTCCCTCTCTCCCTCCCTCTCTCTCTTTCGCTTTCATCTTTTAAAAAAAAAATTTACATCTCGCCCAATCTGTTTTTGCTTTCAATTTCCACGCCCCGCGCCGGCGAAGCGAAACAAAATCCGTCTATCTCAAAACCGGAATGCTGAATCAGGGTCGCAAATTAACAATGCAGAAGAGAGGCCCAAAAAAAAATAAATAAATGAAATGTAAATTAAAAAAAAAAAAAAAAGCTTATGAAAATACCGGTGAAGTTAACGGCGGTTCGACTTCTCTGCTGGAATGGCAACTGTGGTTCGTTGTGTATTATTTTTATTATGGTCATTATCATGGTTATTATATTATCAGTATCATTACCATTTTTATAATTATTATGATCATTATTATTATCATCATTATAATCTTTATAATCATTATCATTATTGTCATTTTTATAATCATTAACAGCATCATTATTATTGTTATCATTAACATTTTTTCTATTAGTATTATTATTGTTATTATAATTATTAGCATTATCACTATTTCTATTATCATTGCTGTTGTTGCTATCATTTCATTATTATCATTATCATTATTATTATCATCATCATTATTATTATTACTATCATTACTATAATTGTTTTAATTATCATCATTATTATTATCATTACTATCATTATTATCATTATTGCTATTATTGTTATCATGATAATTATTGATATCATTATCATGATAATTATTATCAACATTATCATGATAATTATTATCAACATTATCATGATAATCATTATTATCCTTATGATAACTGTTATCATCATTATCATGATAATTATTATTATTATTATTATTTCTGTTATCATTATTACTACTATCATTATTATCCTCATCATCATTACTATCATTTATACTATTATCATCATCCTTATCATCATCACCCGTATCAGTATCATCATGTGTACCGTTATATCTCCACGCATTCTTGTCTCAAGTATTTTATGGGTTAAGGTTGAGGCAGCCAATTTGTCACGCCCAAACAGACCAACTTTGAGGTCGAACTGCTGAGCTCCCAAGAATCGTGAAGTCGCACATGGCTCAGGTCACGTACTTTTGAGGTCAAAGGTCAGAAGAAGTTGCTGCTGATGAAGTCACGTGGTTCTGTCAGGTTTGGCTGAGTTGACACCGTGTGGTTGCAGGTCGTGAGGGGAGTGTATGTCGCAACTTTATATTAGTTAATGATAGGAATGATAATGATGATATAGATTATGATAATAATGATAGGAATTATGATTATGATAATGATAGGAATGATAATGATGATATAGATTATGATAATGATGATAGGAATTATGATATAGATTATGATAATAATGATAGGAATTGTGATGATAATAATAGGAATTATGGTGATAATGATATGAATTATCATAATAATGATATAAATTATCATGATAATGATAGGAATTATGATAATAATGATAGGAATTGTGATAATAATGATAGGAATTGTGATGATAACAATGATATGAATTATGATAATAATGATAGGAATTATGATAATAATGATAGGAATTATGATGATAATGATATGAATTAGGATAATAATGATGTGAATTAAGATAATTATGAAAGGAATTATCATAATAATGAAAGGAATTATCATAATAATGATATGAATTATGATAATAATGAGATGAATTATGATAATAATGATATGAATTATGATAATAATGATATAAAGTATGATAATGATAATATAAATGATGATATAGATTATGGTAATGCAATAACAAAGATAATAGCAGTAATGATAATAATGATGATAATAACAATGATAATTATTACAATTATTATAATTACCAGTATTATATTACTGCTATCATTATTAACATTATAATGATAATAATATCGATGAAGATAGTAACACTGTTGATAAAAGAAGAAGAATGATAATAATAATGATAATGATAATGATAGCAGTAATGATAATGATAATAATGATAAAGATGATACTAGTACTGATAATAATAATGATAATAATACTAATAATAATGATAATAATACTAATAATAATGATAATAATAACAATAATTATATTGATAACAATCATGAAAATTATAATAGTAATGATTATGATAACTATGATATTGATAATGATGATAATGTTGACGATAATAGTAATAACAATAATGATGATTATAACAAAACAATAACACCAATAATGAAAATCATTATGATGGCAGTGATAATAATAGTATTAATGATGATGATAATAACAATGGTAAAAAATAATAGAGAGAGAAATAACATCAGTGATAATGATGTTGATGATAATGATGATGATAATAAT
>NC_091562.1:4972190-4986051 GCF_042767895.1 Penaeus vannamei
ATATATATATATATATATATATATATATATATATATATATATATATATATATATATATTTTTTTTTTTTTTTTTTTTTTTTTTTTTTTTTTTTTTTTTTTTTTTTTTTTTTTGCTCTTTTTCTATTTTTTCTCTCCGTCTATCTCATTTCTCTCCTCATCTTTATGTGTATTTCATTTTCTTTCTCTTTTGCAGGCGTTTATGTGTGTGCGTGTGTGTCCATGTACACCCTGGTATGTGTACATCTACGTGTATGTATATTTCAAAGTGTGCTGTTCACTTAATGAGATATGATGTAGAAAAATAACATTAATAATGTTATAATAGTATTTGATCAGAAGAGATACAGACAATCAAATGTTTTTTTGTTTTTTTTTTTATGTGAAAAATATTCGGTTTCAAGTTGAATTTAACAAAGAAAACAGAACTAATGAATTGCAAATTTCATCTTATTTTTATTCAATTTTGCTATTTGATTTTCTTCTTCCAGTTCCCTTCTCTCGTTATTTCATTTTGTTAATGAGACAAGCTTGGAAATGTCAAATATTGACAATTCTTAAAACTTGCTAATGGTTCTCATCAAAATAACAATCTATATATTTAGAATTGCACTATATTATATCAAATCAAAGTTGGTCCCATATCCATCTGGACGTAAAGGACATGTTTTGTAGAGAAACATGCTTACTAAGCCGCGGGATGATGCGGTAGGGTGACCTGTTCCTTTCCGCCCCGACTTTGACCCCAGTATGCTGACGTCAGCATACCGGTGCTCATTCACAGCTGAGTCGACTGAGAGGGGCACAGCCGGGCGCGAACCCAGGACCACGCGATTGCAAAGCCAGCGCTCTACCACTGAGCTATGCCACTTCCCTATATTATATGCGAAATTATAAAACATCAAGGCAGATCATTTCTTTCCTAACTCGAAATTTCTCCAGAAATGAATCTCAAGATATTGTCACTAAATACCATGAATCCCTCTAATAAAATACATATAAATGTAAACAACTTACAAACGTCACCTTGAAGTTCAATTTATGAGACTCTATTTATAGCAATAAATCGTCTGGCGGGAGAACTTCATCGAGCAAGGAATTTCAGATGGAACTTCACAGTGCTACACGAGCTACATAAAAGACGACTGTGGCGATGGTGCATGAATTGAGATGTGAAGTTTTCCATTTAACTGAAGGTCGGAGAATTGAAAGTAGGATAGAGTTTTTTTTCTTTCTTTCTTTCTTTCCTTTCTTTTCTTTTACTCTGACACGTTTATTTTTTATTGAGACAAAGAATTACATTTCAAAAGGATGAGGTTAGTTTAGGTTATCCTCATTCCCTATCTTAATAAGTCCTTGTGTCGGTTCACAATACACATATAAAATTTAGGAATGATAATACTTGACAATATATACAATACTCAAAATACAAAATGACAAAAATACAAGTATTCATAGAGGGTGGCCCCAAAACGGCGCCTGCATTGAATCTCTCACTCTTTCGGGCCCACACTTACACCTGTCGTTTCATGTGGAGCTTCAACTGCCACATGAGACGTAAAACAATGATAATCCACGTAATAAAACGAATTTCGTTATCAATGCCACATTTTCTACCTGCGTGGTGTAACGGTTAGCGTCTTGGTCTAGCAATCTTGCTGACCTGCGTTCAATCCCTCGCGTGTGGCCAGTGGACGGTAACCCCGGCCATTCCTTGCACACAGGGGGAGATTTAGAATAAAAATAAAACCGGATAGCATGTCACAGCAAAGAATATCCATTGCAACATGCGGAATTAGAACTAAATCTTAATCTTAAATCTATTGTCATCCACGGCGATGGATTTTTTTTTACGAGACGACGAACCCAGACCCAAACGTAGCCCAAACCCGGACCCCGAAATACCGAAATAATCCCTTTTCCTCCCAATAAAACGCGCCCCGCCCACAGCAATCCACTTAAGGAGGGGGGGGGATCGACAACGCCGACGAGGAATCCACTTCAGGGGAGGAATCGACGACGAGGAATCCACTTCAGGGGAGGAATCGACGACGAGGAATCCACTTCAGGGGAGGAATCGACGACGCCGACGAGGAATCCACTTCAGGGGAGGAATCGACGACGCCGACGAGGAATCCACTTCGGGGGAGGAATCGACGACGAGGAATCCACTTCAGGGGAGGAATCGACGACGAGGAATCCACTTCAGGGGAGGAATCCACTTCAGGGGAGGAATCGACGACGCCGACGAGGAATCCACTTCGGGGGAGGAATCGACGACGAGGAATCCACTTCAGGGGAGGAATCGACGACGAGGAATCCACTTCAGGGGAGGAATCCACTTCAGGGGAGGAATCGACGGCGAGGAATCCACTTAAGGAGAGGAATCGACGACGAGGAATCCACTTCAGGGGAGGAATCGACGACGCCGACGAGGAATCCACTTCGGGGGAGGAATCGACGACGAGGAATCCACTTCAGGGGAGGAATCGACGACGAGGAATCCACTTCAGGGGAGGAATCCACTTCAGGGGAGGAATCCACTTCAGGGGAGGAATCGACGGCGAGGAATCCACTTAAGGAGAGGAATCGACGACGAGGAATCCACTTCAGGGGAGGAATCGACGACGCCGACGAGGAATCCACTTCGGGGGAGGAATCGACGACGAGGAATCCACTTCAGGGGAGGAATCCACTTCAGGGGAGGAATCGACGGCGAGGAATCCACTTAAGGAGAGGAATCGACGACGAGGAATCCACTTCAGGGGAGGAATCGACGACGCCGACGAGGAATCCACTTCGGGGGAGGAATCGACGACGAGGAATCCACTTCAGGGGAGGAATCGACGACGAGGAATCCACTTCAGGGGAGGAATCGACGACGAGGAATCCACTTCAGGGGAGGAATCGACAACGAGGAATCCACTTCAGGGGAGGAATCGACGACGAGGAATCCACTTCAGGGGAGGAATCGACGACGAGGAATCCACTTCGGGGGAGGAATCGACGACGAGGAATCCACTTCAGGGGAGGAATCCACTTCAGGGGAGGAATCGACGGCGAGGAATCCACTTAAGGAGAGGAATCGACGACGAGGAATCCACTTCAGGGGAGGAATCGACGACGAGGAATCCACTTCAGGGGAGGAATCGACGACGAGGAATCCACTTCAGGGGAGGAATCGACGACGAGGAATCCACTTCGGGGGAGGAATCGACGACGAGGAATCCACTTCAGGGGAGGAATCGACGACGAGGAATCCACTTCAGGGGAGGAATCCACTTCAGGGGAGGAATCGACGGCGAGGAATCCACTTAAGGAGAGGAATCGACGACGAGGAATCCACTTCAGGGGAGGAATCGACGACGAGGAATCCACTTCAGGGGAGGAATCGACGACGAGGAATCCACTTCAGGGGAGGAATCGACGACGAGGAATCCACTTCGGGGGAGGAATCGACGACGAGGAATCCACTTCAGGGGAGGAATCGACGACGAGGAATCCACTTCAGGGGAGGAATCCACTTCAGGGGAGGAATCGACGGCGAGGAATCCACTTAAGGAGAGGAATCGACGACGAGGAATCCACTTCAGGGGAGGAATCGACGACGAGGAATCCACTTCAGGGGAGGAATCGACGACGACGACGAGGAATCCACTTCAGGGGAGGAATTGACGACGAGGAATCCACTTCGGGGGAGGAATCGACGACGAGGAATCCACTTCAGGGGAGGAATCGACGACGCCGACGAGGAATCCACTTCAGGGGAGGAATCGACGACGAGGAATCCACTTCAGGGGAGGAATCGACGACGAGGAATCCACTTCAGGGGAGGAATCGACGACGAGGAATCCACTTCAGGGGAGGAATCGACGACGAGGAATCCACTTCAGGGGAGGAATCGACGACGAGGAATCCACTTCAGGGGAGGAATCGACGACGAGGAATCCACTTCAGGGGAGGAATCGACGACGAGGAATCCACTTCAGGGGAGGAATCGACGACGAGGAATCCACTTCAGGGGAGGAATCGACGACGAGGAATCCACTTCAGGGGAGGAATCGACGACGAGGAATCCACTTCAGGGGAGGAATCGACGACGAGGAATCCACTTCAGGGGAGGAATCGACGACGAGGAATCCACTTCAGGGGAGGAATCGACGACGAGGAATCCACTTCAGGGGAGGAATCGACGACGAGGAATCCACTTCAGGGGAGGAATCGACGACGAGGAATCCACTTCAGGGGAGGAATCGACGACGAGGAATCCACTTCAGGGGAGGAATCGACGACGAGGAATCCACTTCAGGGGAGGAATCGACGACGAGGAATCCACTTCAGGGAAGGAATCGACGACGAGGAATCCACTTCGGGGGAGGAATCGACGACGACGACGAGGAATCCACTTCAGGGGAGGAATCCACTTAAGGGGAGGAATCGACGACGAGGAATCCAATTCAGGGGAGGAATCGACGACGAGGAATCCAATTCAGGGGAGGAATCGACGACGAGGAATCCACTTCAGGGGAGGAATCGACGACGAGGAATCCACTTCAGGGGAGGAATCGACGACGAGGAATCCACTTCAGGGGAGGAATCGACGACGAGGAATCCACTTCAGGGGAGGAATCCACTTCAGGGGAGGAATCGACGACGAGGAATCCACTTCAGGGAAGGAATCGACGACGAGGAATCCACTTCAGGGAAGGAATCGACGACGAGGAATCCACTTCAGGGGAGGAATCGACGACGAGGAATCCACTTCAGGGAAGGAATCGACGACGAGGAATCCACTTCAGGGGAGGAATCGACGACGAGGAATCCACTTCAGGGGAGGAATCGACGACGAGGAATCCACTTCAGGGGAGGAATCCACTTCAGGGGAGGAATCGACGACGAGGAATCCACTTCAGGGGAGGAATCGACGACGAGGAATCCCCTTCAGGGGAGGAATCGACGACGAGGAATCCACTTCAGGGGAGGAATCGACGACGAGGAATCCACTTCAGGGGAGGAATCGACGACGAGGAATCCACTTCAGGGGAGGAATCGACGACGAGGAATCCACTTCAGGGAAGGAATCGACGACGAGGAATCCACTTCAGGGGAGGAATCGACGACGAGGAATCCACTTCAGGGGAGGAATCGACGACGAGGAATCCACTTCAGGGGAGGAATCGACGACGAGGAATCCACTTCAGGGGAGGAATCGACGACGAGGAATCCACTTCAGGGGAGGAATCGACGACGAGGAATCCCCTTCAGGGGAGGAATCGACGACGAGGAATCCACTTCAGGGGAGGAATCCACTTCAGGGGAGGAATCGACGACGAGGAATCCACTTCAGGGGAGGAATCGACGACGAGGAATCCACTTCAGGGGAGGAATCGACGACGAGGAATCCACTTCAGGGGAGGAATCGACGACCAGGAATCCACTTCAGGGGAGGAATCGACGACGAGGAATCCCCTTCAGGGGAGGAATCGACGACGAGGAATCCACTTCAGGGGAGGAATCGACGACGAGGAATCCACTTCAGGGGAGGAATCGACGACGAGGAATCCCCTTCAGGGGAGGAATCGACGACGAGGAATCCACTTCAGGGGAGGAATCGACGACGAGGAATCCACTTCAGGGGAGGAATCGACGACGAGGAATCCACTTCAGAGGAGGAATCGACGACGAGGAATCCACTTCAGGGGAGGAATCGACGACGAGGAATCCACTTCAGGGGAGGAATCCACTTCAGGGGAGGAATCGACGACGAGGAATCCACTTCAGGGGAGGAATCGACGACGAGGAATCCACTTCAGGGGAGGAATCGACGACGAGGAATCCCCTTCAGGGGAGGAATCGACGACGAGGAATCCACTTCAGGGGAGGAATCGACGACGAGGAATCCACTTCAGGGGAGGAATCGACGACGAGGAATCCACTTCAGGGGAGGAATCCACTTCAGGGGAGGAATCGACGACGAGGAATCCACTTCAGGGGAGGAATCGACGACGAGGAATCCACTTCAGGGGAGGAATCGACGACGAGGAATCCACTTCAGGGGAGGAATCGACGACGAGGAATCCACTTCAGGGGAGGAATCGACGACGAGGAATCCACTTCAGGGGAGGAATCGACGACGAGGAATCCTCTTCAGGGGAAGAATCGACGACGAGGAATCCACTTCAGGGGAGGAATCGACGACGAGGAATCCACTTCAGGGAAGGAATCAACGACGAGGAATCCACTTCAGGGGAGGAATCGACGACGAGGAATCCACTTCAGGGGAGGAATCGACGACGAGGAATCCACTTCAGGGGAGGAATCGACGACGAGGAATCCACTTCAGGGGAGGAATCGACGACGAGGAATCCACTTCAGGGGAGGAATCGACGACGAGGAATCCACTTCAGGGGAGGAATCGACGACGAGGAATCCACTTCAGGGGAGGAATCGACGACGAGGAATCCACTTCAGGGGAGGAATCGACGACGAGGAATCCACTTCAGGGGAGGAATCGACGACGAGGAATCCACTTCAGGGGAGGAATCGACGACGAGGAATCCACTTCAGGGGAGGAATCGACGACGAGGAATCCACTTCAGGGGAGGAATCGACGACGAGGAATCCACTTCAGGGGAGGAATCGACGACGAGGAATCCACTTCAGGGGAGGAATCGACGACGAGGAATCCACTTCAGGGGAGGAATCGACGACGAGGAATTCACTTCAGGGGAGGAATCGACGACGAGGAATCCACTTCAGGGGAGGAATCGACGACGAGGAATCCACTTCAGGGGAGGAATCGACGACGAGGAATCCACTTCAGGGGAGGAATCGACGACGAGGAATCCACTTCAGGGGAGGAATCGACGACGAGGAATCCACTTCAGGGGAGGAATCGACGACGAGGAATCCACTTCAGGGGAGGAATCGACGACGAGGAATCCACTTCAGGGGAGGAATCGACGACGAGGAATCCACTTCAGGGGAGGAATCGACGACGAGGAATCCACTTCAGGGGAGGAATCGACGACGAGGAATCCACTTCAGGGGAGGAATCGACGACGAGGAATCCACTTCAGGGGAGGAATCGACGACGAGGAATCCACTTCAGGGGAGGAATCGACGACGAGGAATCCACTTCAGGGGAGGAATCGACGACGAGGAATCCACTTCAGGGGAGGAATCGACGACGAGGAATCCACTTCAGGGGAGGAATCGACGACGAGGAATCCACTTCAGGGGAGGAATCGACGACGAGGAATCCACTTCAGGGGAGGAATCGACGACGAGGAATCCACTTCAGGGGAGGAATCGACGACGAGGAATCCACTTCAGGGGAGGAATCGACGACGAGGAATCCACTTCAGGGGAGGAATCGACGACGAGGAATCCACTTCAGGGGAGGAATCGACGACGAGGAATCCACTTCAGGGGAGGAATCGACGACGAGGAATCCACTTCAGGGGAGGAATCGACGACGAGGAATCCACTTCAGGGGAGGAATCGACGACGAGGAATCCACTTCAGGGGAGGAATCGACGACGAGGAATCCACTTCAGGGGAGGAATCGACGACGAGGAATCCACTTCAGGGGAGGAATCGACGACGAGGAATCCACTTCAGGGGAGGAATCGACGACGAGGAATCCACTTCAGGGGAGGAATCGACGACGAGGAATCCACTTCAGGGGAGGAATCGACGACGAGGAATCCACTTCAGGGGAGGAATCGACGACGAGGAATCCACTTCAGGGGAGGAATCGACGACGAGGAATCCACTTCAGGGGAGGAATCGACGACGAGGAATCCACTTCAGGGGAGGAATCGACGACGAGGAATCCACTTCAGGGGAGGAATCGACGACGAGGAATCCACTTCGGGGGAGGAATCGACGACGAGGAATCCACTTAAGGGGAGGAATCGACGACGAGGAATCCACTTCAGAGGAGGAATCGACGACGAGGAATCCACTTCAGGGAAGGAATCGACGACGAGGAATCCACTTCAGGGGAGGAATCGACGACGAGGAATCCACTTCAGGGGAGGAATCGACGACGAGGAATCCACTTCAGGGGAGGAATCGACGACGAGGAATCCACTTCAGAGGAGGAATCGACGACGAGGAATCCACTTCAGAGGAGGAATCGACGACGAGGAATCCACTTCAGGGGAGGAATCGACGACGAGGAATCCACTTCAGGGGAGGAATCGACGACGAGGAATCCACTTCAGGGGAGGAATCGACGACGAGGAATCCACTTCAGGGAGGAATCGACGACGAGGAATCCACTTCAGGGGAGGAATCGACGACGAGGAATCCACTTCAGAGGAGGAATCGACGACGAGGAATCCACTTCAGAGGAGGAATCGACGACGAGGAATCCACTTCAGGGGAGGAATCGACGACGAGGAATCCACTTCAGGGGAGGAATCGACGACGAGGAATCCACTTCAGGGGAGGAATCGACGACGAGGAATCCACTTCAGGGGAGGAATCGACGACGAGGAATCCACTTCAGGGGAGGAATCGACGACGAGGAATCCACTTCAGGGGAGGAATCGACGACGAGGAATCCACTTCAGAGGAGGAATCGACGACGAGGAATCCACTTCAGAGGAGGAATCGACGACGAGGAATCCACTTCAGGGGAGGAATCGACGACGAGGAATCCACTTCAGGGGAGGAATCGACGACGAGGAATCCACTTCAGGGGAGGAATCGACGACGAGGAATCCACTTCAGGGAAGGAATCGACGACGAGGAATCCACTTCAGGGGAGGAATCGACGACGAGGAATCCACTTCAGGGGAGGAATCGACGACGAGGAATCCACTTCAGAGGAGGAATCGACGACGAGGAATCCACTTCAGAGGAGGAATCGACGACGAGGAATCCACTTCAGGGGAGGAATCGACGACGACGACGAGGAATCCACTTCAGAGGAGGAATCGACGACGAGGAATCCACTTCAGAGGAGGAATCGACGACGAGGAATCCACTTCAGGGGAGGAATCGACGACCAGGAATCCACTTCAGGGGAGGAATCGACGACGAGGAATCCACTTCAGGGGAGGAATCGACGACGAGGAATCCACTTCAGGGGAGGAATCGACGACGAGGAATCCACTTCAGAGGAGGAATCGACGACGAGGAATCCACTTCAGAGGAGGAATCGACGACGAGGAATCCACTTCAGAGGAGGAATCGACGACGAGGAATCCACTTCAGAGGAGGAATCGACGACGAGGAATCCACTTCGGGGGAGGAATCGACGACGAGGAATCCACTTAAAGGGAGGAATCCACTTCAGGGGAGGAATCGACGACGAGGAATCCACTTAAAGGGAGGAATCCACTTCAGGAGAGGAATCGCCGACGAGGAATCCACTTCAGGGGAGGAATCAACGACGAGGAATCCACTTCAGAGGAGGAATCGACGACGAGGAATCCACTTCAGGGGAGGAATCCACTTCAGAGGAGGAATCGACGACGAGGAATCCACTTCAGAGGAGGAATCGACGACGAGGAATCCACTTCAGGGGAGGAATCGACGACCAGGAATCCACTTCAGGGGAGGAATCGACGACGAGGAATCCACTTCAGGGGAGGAATCGACGACGAGGAATCCACTTCAGGGAAGGAATCGACGACGAGGAATCCACTTCAGGGGAGGAATCGACGACGAGGAATCCACTTCAGGGGAGGAATCGACGACGAGGAATCCACTTCAGGGGAGGAATCGACGACGAGGAATCCACTTCAGGGGAGGAATCGACGACGACGACGAGGAATCCACTTCAGGGGAGGAATCGACGACCAGGAATCCACTTCAGGGGAGGAATCGACGACGAGGAATCCACTTCAGGGGAGGAATCGACGACGAGGAATCCACTTCAGGGGAGGAATCGACGACGAGGAATCCACTTCAGGGGAGGAATCGACGACGAGGAATCCACTTCAGGGAAGGAATCGACGACGAGGAATCCACTTCAGGGGAGGAATCGACGACGAGGAATCCACTTCAGGGAAGGAATCGACGACGAGGAATCCACTTCAGGGGAGGAATCGACGACGAGGAATCCACTTCAGGGGAGGAATCGACGACGAGGAATCCACTTCAGGGGAGGAATCGACGACGAGGAATCCACTTCAGGGGAGGAATCGACGACGAGGAATCCACTTCAGGGAAGGAATCGACGACGAGGAATCCACTTCAGGGGAGGAATCGACGACGAGGAATCCACTTCAGGGGAGGAATCGACGACGAGGAATCCACTTCAGGGGAGGAATCGACGACGAGGAATCCACTTCAGGGGAGGAATCGACGACGAGGAATCCACTTCAGGGGAGGAATCGACGACGAGGAATCCACTTCAGGGGAGGAATCGACGACGAGGAATCCACTTCAGGGGAGGAATCGACGACGAGGAATCCACTTCAGGGAAGGAATCGACGACGAGGAATCCACTTCAGGGAAGGAATCGACGACGAGGAATCCACTTCAGGGGAGGAATCGACGACGAGGAATCCACTTCAGGGAAGGAATCGACGACGAGGAATCCACTTCAGGGGAGGAATCGACGACGAGGAATCCACTTCAGGGGAGGAATCGACAACGAGGAATCCACTTCAGGGAAGGAATCGACGACGAGGAATCCACTTCAGGGGAGGAATCCACTTCAGGGGAGGAATCGACGACGAGGAATCCACTTCAGGGGAGGAATCGACGACGAGGAATCCACTTCAGGGGAGGAATCGACGACGAGGAATCCACTTCAGGGGAGGAATCGACGACGACGACGAGGAATCCACTTCAGGGGAGGAATCGACGACGAGGAATCCACTTCAGGGGAGGAATCGACGACGAGGAATCCACTTCAGGGGAGGAATCGACGACGAGGAATCCACTTCAGGGGAGGAATCGACGACGACGACGAGGAATCCACTTCAGGGGAGGAATCGACGACGAGGAATCCACTTCAGGGGAGGAATCGACGACGAGGAATCCACTTCAGGGGAGGAATCGACGACGAGGAATCCACTTCAGGGAAGGAATCGACGACGAGGAATCCACTTCAGGGGAGGAATCGACGACGAGGAATCCACTTCAGGGAAGGAATCGACGACGAGGAATCCACTTCAGGGGAGGAATCGACGACGAGGAATCCACTTCAGGGGAGGAATCGACGACGAGGAATCCACTTCAGGGGAGGAATCGACGACGACGACGAGGAATCCACTTCAGGGGAGGAATCGACGACGAGGAATCCACTTCAGGGGAGGAATCGACGACGAGGAATCCACTTCAGGGGAGGAATCGACGACGAGGAATCCACTTCAGGGGAGGAATCGCCGACGAGGAATCCACTTCAGGGGAGGAATCGACGACGAGGAATCCACTTCAGGGGAGGAATCGACGACGAGGAATCCACTTCAGGGGAGGAATCGACGACGAGGAATCCACTTCAGGGGAGGAATCGACGACGAGGAATCCACTTCAGGGGAGGAATCGACGACGAGGAATCCACTTCAGGGGAGGAATCGACGACGAGGAATCCACTTCAGGGGAGGAATCGACGACGAGGAATCCACTTCAGGGGAGGAATCGACGACGAGGAATCCACTTCAGGGGAGGAATCGACGACGAGGAATCCACTTCAGGGGAGGAATCGACGACGAGGAATCCACTTCAGGGGAGGAATCGACGACGAGGAATCCACTTCAGGGGAGGAATCGACGACGAGGAATCCACTTCAGGGGAGGAATCGACGACGAGGAATCCACTTCAGGGGAGGAATCGACGACGAGGAATCCACTTCAGGGGAGGAATCGACGACGAGGAATCCACTTCAGGGGAGGAATCGACGACGAGGAATCCACTTCAGGGGAGGAATCGACGACGAGGAATCCACTTCAGGGGAGGAATCGACGACGAGGAATCCACTTCAGGGGAGGAATCGACGACGAGGAATCCACTTCAGGGGAGGAATCGACGACGAGGAATCCACTTCAGGGGAGGAATCAACGACGAGGAATCCACTTCAGGGGAGGAATCGACGACGAGGAATCCACTTCAGGGGAGGAATCGACGACGAGGAATCCACTTCAGGGGAGGAATCGACGACGAGGAATCCACTTCAGGGGAGGAATCGCCGACGAGGAATCCACTTCAGGGGAGGAATCGACGACGACGACGAGGAATCCACTTCAGGGGAGAAATCGACGACGAGGAATCCACTTCAGGGGAGGAATCGACGACGACGACGAGGAATCCACTTCAGGGGAGGAATCGACGACGAGGAATCCACTTCAGGGGAGGAATCGACGACGAGGAATCCACTTCAGGGGAGGAATCGACGACGAGGAATCCACTTCAGGGGAGGAATCGACGACGAGGAATCCACTTCAGGGGAGGAATCGACGACGAGGAATCCACTTCAGGGGAGGAATCGACGACGAGGAATCCACTTCAGGGGAGGAATCAACGACGAGGAATCCACTTCAGGGGAGGAATCGACGACGAGGAATCCACTTCAGGGGAGGAATCGACGACGAGGAATCCACTTCAGGGGAGGAATCGACGACGAGGAATCCACTTCAGGGGAGGAATCGACGACGAGGAATCCACTTCAGGGGAGGAATCGACGACGACGACGAGGAATCCACTTCAGGGGAGAAATCGACGACGAGGAATCCACTTCAGGGGAGGAATCGACGACGACGACGAGGAATCCACTTCAGGGGAGGAATCGACGACGAGGAATCCACTTCAGGGGAGGAATCGACGACGAGGAATCCACTTCAGGGGAGGAATCGACGACGAGGAATCCACTTCAGGGGAGGAATCGACGACGAGGAATCCACTTCAAGGGAGGAATCGACGACGAGGAATCCACTTCAGGGGAGGAATCGACGACGAGGAATCCACTTCAGGGGAGGAATCGACGACGAGGAATCCACTTCGGGGGAGGAATCGACGACGAGGAATCCACTTCAGGGGAGGAATCGACGACGAGGAATCCACTTCAGGGGAGGAATCGACGACGAGGAATCCACTTCAGGGGAGGAATCGACGACGAGGAATCCACTTCAGGGGAGGAATCGACGACGAGGAATCCACTTCAGGGGAGGAATCGACGACGAGGAATCCACTTCAGGGGAGGAATCGACGACGACGACGAGGAATCCACTTCGGGGGAGGAATCCACTTAAGAGGAGGAATCGACGACCAGGAATCCACTTCAGGGGAGGAATCGACGACGAGGAATCCACTTCAGGGGAGGAATCGACGACGAGGAATCCACTTCAGGGGAGGAATCGATGACGAGGAATCCACTTCAGGGGGGGAATCGACGACGAGGAATCCACTTCAGGGGAGGAATCGACGACGAGGAATCCACTTCAGGGGAGGAATCGACGACGAGGAATCCACTTCAGGGGAGGAATCGATGACGAGGAATCCACTTCAGGGGTCGACGACTTAGGGGAGGAATCCACCGACGAGGAATCCACTTCAGGGGAGAAAGCGACGTCGAGGAATCCACTTCAGGGGAGGACTCGATGACGAGGAATCCACTTCAGGGGAGGAATCGAGACGAGGTCCACCCGGGGGGGAACACACGAGGAACCCTTCGGGGAGGGAACACACGAGGAACCACCCGGGGGGAAAGCGACGGGAACCACTTCAGGGGGGTCAACGACGAGGTCCACTTCGGGGAGGTCGAGCGGGTCCCTTCAAAATCACACTCCCTTCTCCGCGGGTCCCTTCAAGGTCCCCTCCACTTCAAAATCCCCCGGGTCCCTTCAAGTCCCTCCACTTCAAAATCCCACCTCCCTTCGGGGAAATCACACGGGTCCCTTCTCA
>NC_091562.1:4999051-5004051 GCF_042767895.1 Penaeus vannamei
TCTCTCTCTCTCTCTCCATCTCTGTCTCTCCATCTCTCTTCATCTCTCTCCCTCCCTCCTTCTCTGTCTCTCCTCCTCCTCCTCTGGAAAAGGAAAACACGACATACTGTATAGAAACACCTAGACTTTTTAGTTACACACAAAGATCACAAAAATGATTGTCCCCGTATGTTCCAATACCCTGTGGAAAAAGAGGGGAGAGGGAAAGGGAGAAAATAATTTTTTAATGTTCCCATTTCACTGAGTTCGTTCTATCTCTCTGCTTCCCTCTCTGTCCTTCCCTCCCTCTCTTCTCCATCTCATTCTATCTATCTATCTACTCTCTCTATCTATCTATCTATCTTTTCTCTCTATCTATCCACTCTATCTATCTATCTATCTATCTTTCTCTCTCTCTCTCTCTCTCTCTTTCCCTCTCTCTCTCTCTCTCTCTCTCTCTCTCTCTCTCTCTCTCTCTCTCTCTCTCTCTCTCTCTCTCTCTCTCTCTCTCTCTCTCTCTCTCTCTCTCTCTCTCTCTCCATCCTAGTAGTGCAGTTCTTCCATCAATCAGCTGACGTTAAGCAATTAATTATTTTGAAATGTCACTGAGGAGTAGGGGAGGGAGGGGGGCATGGGTAGATAGGTACCGGGAGGGAGGGAATACATGGATAGATGGGGGGTAGGGAAAAGGCCTGGGTTAGGGAAAGGGGTAGGATGGGTAAGATGAAGGGGTGGGGGTAGAGGAGAGGGAGGGAGGGTAGAGAGGAGGAGGGATGGAGGGGGAAGAGGAAGAAGAAGGGATGGGTGGTAGAGGAGGGTAAAGGAGAGGAGAGAGGGGAAGAAAGGGGTAGAGGAGAGGAAGGGAGGAGTAGAGAGGAGAGGGAGGAGTAGTATAGAGAAGAGGAGGGAGGGGGTAGAGGAGAGGAGAGAGGAGGAAGGGAGGGACGAGGAGAGGAAGTGAGGAGGGTAGAGACGAGGAAGAGAAGGGGCAGAGAAGAAGAAGTAATTGGGAAGAGGGAGAGGAGACTAGAGAGGAGAGGGAGGGACAGGGTAGAGGAGAGGAAGTGAGGAAGTAGAAGAGAAGGAGGAAGGGAAGAGGAGAGGAAGGGAGGGGATAGAGGAGAGGAAGAGGAGGGGGAAGAAGAAGAGGAAGAGGAAGGGGAATGGAGGAGAGGGAGGGGGTACAGGAAGGGGAGGGAGTGGGTAGAGGAGAGGAAGAGAGGGGGAAGAGAAGAGAAAGGGAGGGGATAGAGGAGAGGAAGAGAGGGAAGAAAGAGGAAGGAGGGAATGGGAGGAGAGGGAGGAGGGAAGGAAGGGAGGGAGGGGGTAGAGAGGAGAGAAGAAGGAGGGGATAGAGGAGAGGAAGGAAGGGGAAGAAGAGGAAGGGAGGGAATGGAGGAAGGGGGGAAGGAGGCAAGGAAAGGGAAGGGGAGGGAAGAGGAGAGGAAGGGAGGGGGATAGAGGAGAGGAAGAGGGGGAAGAGAAGAGGAAGGGAGGGGGATAGAAGGAGAGGAAAGAGGGGAAGAAGAAGAGGAAGGGAGGAATGGAGAGAGAGGGAGGAAGTACAGGAAGGGAGGGGAGGGGTAGAAGGAGAGGAAGTGAAGGTAGAGGAGAGGAAGGAAGAGGGGAGAAGAAGAGGAAGGGAGGGAATGGAGGAGAGGGAGGAAGGAGGAAGATGAGAGGAAGAGGGGTATGAAAGGAGAGAGTGAAGAATAGAGGAGATGGAGGAATGGGGAAAGGAGGAAAGGGAAGGGGGGAAGAGCAGAGGAAGGGAGGAATGAAGGAGGAGAGGGAGGGAGCACAGGAAGGGAGGGAGGGGTAGAGAGAGGAAGTGAGAGGTGGAGGAAGGAAGAAGAGGAAGAAAGGGGGATAGAGGAAAGAAAAGGATGGGTGTTAGAGGAGAGGAAGTGAGGAGGTGGAGGAGAAGGGAAGTGAGGAGAGGAAGGAGGGATGGAGGGAGGAGTGAGGGGTACAGGAAGGGAGGGGAGGGGGTAGAGGAAGTGAGAAGGTAGAGGAGAGGAAGAGAGCAATGAAGAAAGGGGATAGGGAAAGAAAAGGATGGGTGTTAGAGGAGAGGAAGTGAGAGGTGGAGGAGAAGGGGGAAGTGAGGAGAGGAAGAGAGGGGAATGGAGGAGAGGGAGTGGGGGGGGGGTACAGGAAGGGAGGGGAGGGGGGGTAGGCTGCCTGCTGGACGCCTCCGTTAGCCTACTTGTTACGTCATCCAGAAAAATTCTCACAGGTTTTCGCATATTTTCGTCTTATTGAATCTCCAACATTTTTCTTTCTTTCTTTCTTTCTTTCTTTCTTACTTTTTCTTTCTTTTTTGCTTTCCGTTTTATTCATCTGATTTTTCTTTTCTTTTCTTTCTTTCTTTCTTTCGTTTTCTTTCTTTTTGTTTTCAGTTTTATTCATCTGATTTTTTTTCTTTTGTTCTTTTTGTTTTCAGCTTTATTCATCTTATTTTTCTTTTTTTCTTTTTTTCTTTTTGTTTTCAGTTTTATTCATCTGATTTTCTATTGTTCTTTCTTTTTGTTTTCAGCTTTATTCGTCTGATTTTTTTCTTTTGTTTCTTTCTTGTTTTCAACTTTATTCATCTATTTTTTCTTTTTTCTTTCTTTTTGTTTTCAACTTTATTCATCTGGTTTCTTTTTTCTTTCTTTCTTTTTGTGTTTGGCTTTATTCATCTGATTTTTCTTTTGTTCTTTCTTTTTGTTTTCAACTTTATTCATCTATTTTTTCTTTTTTTCTTTCTTTTTGTTTTTGGCTTTAATCTATTTTTATTTGGGGGGGAGGGGGTTATTATCAAAAGGGATAATCATTCACATCTTCATTCTTTTAATTTAACGACTGATGTTAAGTTCTATATATTTTTTAACAGTTTTATGTCATATATCATTCTTATGAATTAAATTAAACAATCGTTATTATTAAATTCGGTTTAATAACAACGATATCAATATTTTTATCATTCTGATTATTCATTCCTGTTGAATACTGATGATAATATTTATATGACTGTTGACATAACCGTTGAACATTACATCACATGACTCAGTTATCTTTGATTTCATTTCATTGATACTAAGAAATCAACTCATGGCGTGTGTGTGTGTGTTTGTGTGTGTGTGTGTATATATATGTATATATATATATATATATATATATATATATATATATATATATATATATATATATATATATCTTTCTGTCTCTAGCTCGCTCGCTCTCGCTTTCGCTCTCGCTCTCTCTCTCTTTCTCTCTCATTCTTTCTCTCGTTCTTGCTTTCTCTCTCTCTCTACCCCCCGTTCTCTCTCTTTCTTTCTCTCTATCTCTCTTTCTCTCTCTTTTTTGTCTCTCTCTCTCTCTGTCTCTCTCTCTTTCTATCTATCTATCTATCTCTTACTCTCTCTGCCTCTCTCTGTCTCTCTCTCCCCCTCTCTCTCTCTCCCTCTCTCTCTCTCTCTCTCTCTCTCTCTCTCTCTCTCTCTCTCTCTCTCTCTCTCTCTCTCTCTCTCTCTCTCTCTCTCTCTCTCTCTCTCTCTCTCTCCCTCCCTCTCTCTCTCTCTACACCGGTTTTTTCTCTCTTCCTCCCCTCGTCCTTTCCTCTCATACAATATAATGATTCCCCTTCATCTTATAATCTCTCCATCTTTTCCCTCCATCTTCATCTTTTTTTCCATTCCCAAAGCAACGAACAAGGAAAAAAAAAAAAGAAAAACAACGTTATTCCAGTTAATGAGCTTCCAGAGGATTCCTCGACATCAATTAATCACTGTAGACGCTTTCCTATCATCCCGAATAATTAGGTTTTTGCAGCTGATGAAGCAACGTTTTTTTTTTGAGAAATATAATGTGAAATGTTACTTTTGCAAATGTATATTTTCTTTGACTGAGAGTAGGTTGGATCTTTCGTCAATATGGTCTGTGTTCAGTGACATTTATAATATTTAATTAAACGGTAATGCCCGCCATGTGAAATATTTTCTAACTTATATATATATATATATATATATATATATATATATATATATATATATATATATATATATATATATATATATATATATATATATATATATATATATATATATATATATATATATATATATATAGAGAAGAGAGAGAGAGAGAGAGAGAGAGAGAGAGAGAGAGAGAGAGAGAGAGAGAGAGAGAGGGAGAGAGAGAGAGAGAGAGAGAGAGAGAGAATGTATATATATATGTATATATATATATATATATATATATATATATATATATATATATATATATATATATATATATATATATATCAGTAAATTCAAACTTACTTGATTGTGATTAGATATCATTTATATCAAGATCAATAAACATGTAGAACAGTAAGAGAGGAATGCACTGATAACATGAAGGGCATGAAATAAGATGCATATTTAGGGCACTATGCTAAGGATGCTGCGATGCAATGATTCAGTTTACTTAGCAGCGGCGAGTGTTCGTACGCCTTTTTTCGCTTTTATGCTGCAACGGCTGCTTAGTCTTGCACGAAAAGCCTTGTTTGAAACCCAGTGGCCGCCAACCCAGCGCGTAGTGTGGGGAAAGCACACACACAAATGCTGGGACCTGTGGCTCTCTCTCTCTATCTATCTATCTATCTATGTGTGTGTGTCTGTGCGTGTGCGTGTTTGTGTGCGTGTGTTTATGTGTGAATGCGTGTGTGTGTGAATGTATGTATGTCTGTATATACATGTACATATGATTATAGTTCTTACAACTACGAAATCATGGGATATGCTGCGTTCTACCTAGCAGGCTGAACCACAAGTTGCTTTTGTTTACTATGTGATCAGGTTCCTGACGTCCGCATGACTATGATGTGTTAAAGAGTCAGTAATTGTAGTGTGCACTTGTCTTTAGAAAGGAATATATCCACAAAACTCAAAGATTCAGTTAAATATACTGTTTTCGATTTATTGTGAGAAGTGCCACCAGTGACGTGCTCTTGAAAGATTGGTGCATACTGGATCTTGGCCTTCTGAAAATTC
>NC_091562.1:5009051-5011551 GCF_042767895.1 Penaeus vannamei
AACAAACACACACACACACACACACACACACACACACACACACACACACACACACACACACACACACATACACACACACAACACACACACACACACACACACACAAGCACACACACACAAACACACATACACACACTCAGACACACACACATACACACACACACACACACGCACACACACACACATACTCACACACACACACATACACACACAAACACACACAAACACACACACACACACACACACACACACACACACAAACACACACACACACTCACACACACACACACACACACACACACACACACACACACACACACAACACGCACACACACACTCACTCACACACACTCAGACACACACATACACACACACACACACACGTAAATATATTTTTCTTCCCCTTCAATCAGCCTTTCTTGATTCACGCATAATTCCCACACTTAAATGGAATCCAGTTTGTTACAACCTTCCCTCAGTGAACACAATTTGATTGTTTTTCGTCCTCGATTTCTGGTCTATAATTAAGACCACATATAAATAGGACAAGTATAACCACTCCTATATATTAGTGGAACTAGAAAAGCCATATTTAAGTTTTATGTGCTAGGTATTGTGAAGATCTGTGAAATATTTTTAATAAAATTGTTGGCGGAAGATTTCGAAGAGGAAAAGATTGGTTCGGCGATGACGTCATAGAAAATGGGAAATATCTAACGGAAACTCCCATGTAATTTGTCACAGGATCGAGTGAACAAATATTTCTGTCTTGTATGGAATCGTTTATTGGTAATTTGATTGATACATTTTTCTGTGATCTCGATAAATAGATGGATTTTTGTTTTATTTACTGCAAAAAACAGATAAAAGAAAGAAAGTCCATAGGTAAAGATAGACCAAATTAAACAGATTGGTTTTGTTTCATTTGTTGCAAAAAATAAATAAAAGAAAGAAAATCGATAGGTAAAGATAGACCATATTAAACTGATTGATTTTATGTTTCATTCAATGCAAAAAAAAATAAATGAAAGAAAATCGATGGATAAAGACAGACCAAATTTTCACATAGTCATGCAATGGTGAAGATAGACACTTCTCGTACAATAAGATTTCATTTTATTTTTTCAGAAAAGCAAGATAATAACTTAAGTCTAACGGCAGGTTTGTTAGAATCGTGCCAGGCCCGACCTTATTGATATTCATTACACGAACATGCACATATACAGAAATAAATGCATGTCTATCAGTCTAGACATGCATATCTACCGTACAGTTAGAAAAAATAATGTATATTTATTTGATAGATCGATAGATATGCATTTATTCCTGTGTATATGGATGTCTTTTTATACGAATATTCATTAGGTCGGGCCTTGAACAATTTGAATAAACCGACCGTAAGTTAAGTTGTCTTAGGTAAACATACTTGGAAACCTCTCTAGGCAACGATCGACATCTGCTTAAAAAAACTATTGTTTTTACTTGATCTATAAAAAAGTGAGTGAGAGGGAAAGCTGAAAATGTGTTATAAATGAAGCCTTCGGATGTAAACCATGTTGTTGTTGTTGTTAATGTTGACTTTATGCACATTATCCCGTTTATATCGCCACGCTGACTTGGACTTCAGTCGCCCAACATATATTATTTGCAGACATTGGGAAAAGATATAGGTTCATAAGACAAATCAAAGCAATAATGTCATAATTCACATATAGATATCCTTTCCACCGAATAAACAAAATGAAATATATATATACATATATATATATATATATATATATATATATATATATATATATATATATATATTACTTATCTAGTAACATAATCTCATTCCTAATGTGATTAGTTAAAATCATTGTTATTGAAGACGAGATTAGTAGGAAAATGATCAATTAAGACAAAAAAAAGATAACCTAAACTACATAATAACTTAATCTCCCTGTTTCCTAATTTTTTAACGATTAATCAAAACCTCTTGAATATCATTTAGGACTATTACTAAACGCCAAATTGCTAAAGACGTATTTCAGACTAGCCACAGGATCAAAATTCTACTTCCCTGTGCTCTGATTAACTTATAAAATTTGCCAATTACGTATATTTTCTGGTTCTAGTCAAAGGAACCAGTTATAGAAAAAAGTGTTGTTATATAGTTGTAAATGTTAGATCTCCTTTAAGGTCTGAAATTGGATGCTTGAATCAATTGTGTTGTTCGTATTGTGTGTGTGTGTGTGTGCGCATGTGTATGTGGGGGGGGGGGTGCGTGTGCGTGGGTGTATGTGTGTGCGTGTGTGTGTATGCGTGTATGTGCGTGTGTGTGTGTGTGTTTGTGTGCGCTTGTGTGTGTGTTTGTGCGTGTGTGTGTGTTTGTGTGTATGTATGTATGTGTGCGTGTGTGTGTGTATGTGTGGGTGTGTGTGTGTGTGTGTTTGTGCGTGTGTGTGTGTTTGTGCGTGTGTGTGTGTTTGTGTGTGCCTGCGCGCGCGCGTGTGTGTGT
>NC_091562.1:5026551-5031551 GCF_042767895.1 Penaeus vannamei
CTATCATTATCAATTGTGATTGTTTAATGGATATGATTCGATGGATATAAGTAGTTTTTTATCGTGATATAAAAAGGAAAGGAATTGAGATTTCCTTTTCAACTTTTAGCATCACAGACTGCTTTTGATCCCCCAGTAAAAGGGATTCGATTTCCATTATCTATAAGATTATGGGACTAGAATCCATTAGCTCTTGTAGTCTGTTATTTATTTTATCCTACTCTGTCTTATACCTTTTTCATTTGTTTCTCGCATCTTCTTTTAATTATCAAACATTATCTTTATTCTTATTTTTTTTTCAGCATAAATCTCGCCACAGGTAAATATGGAAAATAAAAAATACCAGTTAATACGTAAGAATTTTATGCTGTATTTATCCTGTTAGACATATTTCCAACATGTAATCTTAGACAATGGCCAACGTGTAATACCTATGAACTGTATTCATGTTGACAATTGTAGAAATGTAGAAATATTATGAAAGAGAATGAATATCTTCACAATACAAGAGATGTATCTGACCGGTTTATAACATATCTTCGTCAGATATACATATTCATTCTCATTCATACATTTTCTACATGTAATACCTACATCTACTACATATTTTTTTCACTTTTCATTTAAGGAATAACAGAGGAAAATAAAACATATGTACCATTATCTTTCAAATCACTTCGAATCAACAATAGCAAATAAATATAAAACTGAAATCATCGACTACAGTTCATTCAAAAATCGAAATAGAAGAATTGTGTTCAAAAAGAATATAAACATTCAGTGGGTAAGTTTTCGCTTTTCTTAAATGAGATTTTTACATAAACCGATTCGAATCCTCTTCAGGTGGAGTTCGAAAGACAATCTTGGGTAAATTAAGGAATTGAATCGTCTTTCCTTTACGCTCGTTTTCTTTTCTCTTTCATTTATATTCTCTTTCTCTTTCTCACTTCCTTTCTCTTTCTCTCGATCTTTCTCTTGATCTTGATCTATCTTTCTCTTTCTCTTGTTCTGTCCTTCTTTCTCTTTTCTTCTCTATTCATCAATCTGTTTATTTGCCTACTTGTTTATCTAACTGTCTTTCTGTCTAGCTATATTTGTATACATGCATACATACATGTATATATATATATATATACCTCATACCTTTTACCTAATATTATATATTTATCTAGCTATTTATCTGCTTATCTCCCTATCTAATTATGTGCACATAATATATAAATATATATATATATATATATATATATATATATATATATATATATATATATACACACACAAATTAAATGCATACATATATGTGTGTGTGTGTGTGCGTGTGTGTGGGGGGGGGTATGTGTGTGTAGGCAGATATGTGTGTGTTTATATATTCATGTATCCATGTTTGCATCAAACTTAGTATGTGTGCTTGTATCTCTCCATCTGCTTCTCTGTCACTGTCTTCTATCTATCTGTATCTGTATCTGTATTCTGTATCTCTGCCTCCTGGCTATCTGCCTGGCTGAGCGAGCGCGCCCGACCCTACACCATGGTCTCCGATCCGCTGAAATAGCTGAGGTGATGGAAGCTCCTCCTGTCGGACGCCGCGGGGTGGCACGGCGCGGGCCCTAGTTCCCCCGAGGACGTGCACCTACGGAGAGACCTCGCCGAAGCACCACCAGGAGCAGCAGTTCGAAGCGTCACGCCGGCGCCCACCTCGCTGCTGCTCGAGAACTCTGACCTTTGGACTTCCTGCTGGAGGTGGGTTCCTGCCTGACCCGAGTGGGTGGAATACTGCCCTCGGAGGTCAGGCTGAGGGATGGAAACCTGGTCTGGCTCTTGTGTGGCAAGGGAAGCCGAGGAATTTGGACGCTGGTTTCCGTTGCTTGATGTGCGGGTCGAGTTCATGAATCCTGGGAATGTGGATAGTCCGGCGCTCATCGAGTAGGCCGGAACTTGCGATGTGTTGTTGGAAAAGGCAGCCGGTCCTGAGGCAATGCAGGAATCGGACGCCACAGAGGAAGGCTCTCGAATTGCCAGCGGAGACGGAGAAGAAGCTCTGAAAAAGGGGGCGTCACTCGGGGTCTCCGTCTTGTGTACAGGACTCGAGGAGGGATCATAATCGCCGTCTGTTGTTTCAGCTTCCTCTGTGGGATTTTCTTGGGGCTTCTTGCAGCTCTGGCGTTTGGTCGAGTTGTCCAGGGCTTCTGGCGCTATAGACTTGACAGAGCTTCGGTTGTCCTCGGGAGAAGCAGAACCAGGTTCAGAATCGGTAAAAACCTCAACGCTGCTTCCTCTGGGCGACTCTACCTTGATGATGGGAACAGTTCTCGCACTGGGCCTGAGAGGTAAGTCCCGCGAGCCTTGCGCCGAGTTTCCACCAGAAGGAGAATCAGCCTCCGTCGTCTTGGCGAACTTTCCTTTGTTAACGGCGTTGTCGAGATTTATGAAGCTCTGCCGGGGGCTCACCCTCGAGCTCGCCGAAACGCAGCTGTCGGGAAACACCGAGTTCTGTTGCATCGGCGACGGATTACGCAAGCCCCTGCGCAGGATCACTGAGTCCGTCGTGTTTCTTCGGCTGTTCCTGAAGCTCCCGTCACCGAGACCTAAGACCGAGTGGCGGTAGTTCTCGACCTCGGCGTCGTCGTTGGAGGAGCAGATTTTCCACATGCTGACGGCACACTTGGCTATCAGAATGACGTGAAGTAAACACGTCGACAGTATGAGAAGCATGGCAACCGCCGCCGCAGACTTGGAAACGCAGAACTCGCAAGGACATTCGCTGCTTTTGGCCGCATTCCCTTCTGCCGGGGCTGCTGTAGGCCCTTCTGCTTCCAGCGTCGAGGACATGTTCTCAAACTCATTCTGCAGCGTGGATGCGTATCCTTGATTGTCTTCCGTTGTGGATGCCGTCAGTTCCACCGATGAGTGGAAAAGGAGAAGTAAAATTAAAGCAACAAGTCGTGTGTATGGCATCACTGCGTTTTTTCCTTTCTTTCTTTCTTTCTTCCCCTTCTTTTCTTTTCTTAAGGTCACTATTTTCTTATCTTTTAGAGTCTACTTTTATATATAATCAGAAGCCTGTTCTATACATGAACCATGTTGCTTCAATTCACGTCACTTTTAAAATTGTACTTAAATTCAGTTTATTTTCTTTCTTGTTGCTTGACAGTAGATTCTTCCCCAAAACAGACTGAAATAATCAAAACAACAAATATTATTATGATGAAACAGAGGGAAGGAGTAGCAATATGGACAAGGAAAGGAATCATTATAAAGAAATTAGATATTTAGCAAGACCTCATAGTGGAACAGAAGCCAATTGAGGTAAACAGAAAAAAACGGGGTAAAGATAATCATATTTATATGGACGAAGATATGGTAACGTACATTACAGCCCAAGGTCTATAAGTACTTATAATAGACCTTGTTACAGCCAGCGTAAGCTTAGAAGGGGGGTGGGGAATGTTTTAATTTTGCCGACGAAAGAGCGTGGTTACTGGGCGTGATCATTAAAAATTAGTTGTATCTTAAAATAATACCGATAAATTACCGCTATTGTTTTTTTCTTTGTCTGTAACTTGCTTTGCACTTAATTGAATATAAGACCGACTCTGGAGTACGGTGCAGTAGTATGGAATCCACATTTTAAAAAATATATATGTAAACAAACTTGAAAGAGTTCAAAGCGCGGAGACAAGATGGGTATCTACTCTTAAATATCATAAATTCAAGTTTATGATACTTAATTTGAAGCAAACAAATATATGCCTTTATTACTCACTCTACGACGCTGAATAGATAACGCATAAGTAAACAACAATATATATGGGTGGCACCGAAGTAAAACCAGACAATGTGACGTTGTTATTGCCAGAATGCGTTTAGGTTACAGAATGTACTGGCAACTGCAATGTGCAAGAAGTACAGATGGATCTTGCTGTAAACTGTGTAACGAGGAAAATATGCGAATACTTGGGCCATATATCTCGGAATGTCGTGTGATACAGCCTTTCAGACCACCTAACATGAGGTATAAAGCACTATGTGATTATTTTATTTCATCTGACACGTTGGAAGATATACTCAGGCTATATCGCAAAGTTACTATGTAAAATTATCGTAATAATAGAACACAGTTATGTAAACACAAATGCAAAGGTATAACAACTTAGGAAGTATTCTTTTGCATGATGTATTTTCATTTTACCGTGTATAATTAAAGAATACTGTACTCTCGAATATATGTGAATATGCGTAACACTGTAATCCCTATTGCCCACGCATGAGCAGATAGCCAGGGTGGTGAATAAACTTACTTAACTTAACAAATAACTTACATCCATCAACTATCGGCTAGGTAGCGTTAGCAGGTAGAAAGGTTCAAGGTATCCGGCCACAGTAAATAGAGGAAAGGAAGGAATGGAACAAACAATGGGGAGACATTAAGGAACATCAGCGAAGTAACATGTAGAGGAGTACGAGACTAAAGCAGAAAATATATGAAATAAAGATAAGCTCACTGTTGTTATACGGAAAGACGAAGGAAGAATCATTTCAAGAACAAAGGTGAGAACGTCTCGATAGAATTTGGACGTTTCGTTGAGAGAACGCCTAAGAAATGAAGAGATATATGATATATGGTTGGAGTTCCAAGCACCGAAGACGAGGCTCAGGAGAGAAGAAAGAGGTGGTTGGGCATAGGCCTATAAGAAGAACGGAGGAGGAAGCCCCAGGAAAGAGAACACGGAGGAAGTCATAGATCCAGAGAAAGACAGAATAAAATGCATGGATGATGTGAGGAGAAGGATTTTGGGAGATTTGAGTCACCTAAGATGAAGCAAGAGACAGACTAGCATGGAGGCGAAATATTAGAGACTCCTAAACAGAAAAACAGAAGATTTATAACCGAATGTACCAAATCGCCATTGATAGACCCTGCCAAATACACTATAAATCACACACTTTTTTCGTCTTAATCTTCTCATACTGACCCTAATTTTTAAAAGTAATATTGTACT
>NC_091562.1:5034051-5063285 GCF_042767895.1 Penaeus vannamei
TGGTTGTCAGCAGTGTATTCTGCAGGAGTGATGCAGAACAGGGGTTGTGCACACCATCTCTTTGCCACCTCCTCACTTATACTGCCCTCGTCCCAAGCTGCATGCTCGAGGAGGAGACTCCCTGAAGATAAGAGGGGAGAGCAAAAGTGTCAGTGATGTGATAACTATCTTTTACTCACTCCATATGTTTCAGATGATTTAAGCTTTTAATACTTATTTCTGTTTATATTTAGCAGTCTATGATTGTTCACTGTTTTGGCATTTATTATTGTTTATTAATCTATCTTGTTTTCTCATATGTCACTACATGATACCCACACACTCTTCATACCAGAAAGACAAAATAAACAAACCAATAATTAAAACTGTAGAAGCAACATCTCAACACAGATTTTCCTGACAATGTCATATTACATAATGATGTCAAAGTATCTATATGCAATCTTAAATACTGCATAAATCTTCCCCCAAAAGGAACTCACCTATGTAGATGTGTGCAATTGATGTTGCAACATCTCGGGCTGCAGGCTGCACCAGCTCTGGACACCTCTGGAGAAAGTTGACTAATTGCTCTATTGCTTGAGTAACCTTGTCACAGGAGTCCTCTAGTGCTCTATTCTGGCCTCCCTTGACCTCTTCCACACGACCTGACGATATCAAAAGAAAAGTGTAGATAATGTTACATCTGAGGGGTTAATCAAGAGAGATGGAGAAGCAACAGTAGTTGAAGTTAGCAACTGATTTTATTATTAGAAAAAATCAAATTACAGATCCTCTTTAAAGCCATGGTATCATATTGTCGACTGTCATTTTCTTTTGTGATTTTTATTTGTGCAACAATGGCTCCATGATTGTTCAGCCACCAAAGAGCCAATTAGTAAGCCTACATGTGTTCTGCTGATTAACCTTTTCCTTGAGGTTTTTAGTTTTTTGTGCTATTAATATCAATGTTACTATTGTTGTTAACATTGTGATTATAATAATATTATTAAGAATATTAACACCAATGAATAATAAGAAGAATCTTTCTGAACATCAAGGTAAAGAGAAAATAGGTGAGATAGGTAGGACTAATAACTGAATCTTTAGTGATTAAGCACCTGTGCAGCCATCTATGTGTACACATAATCTATAAGCAAAAAGACCCAGTGGACATGGCATGCACTCTTGCCATCCCATTTTGTGGGTTAAGGAAACTTCTGAGTGCATTGCAATTGCATCTCCTTGCTCCATATTTGATTTTCATTACAATATCACATACCAATAGAAGTAAATTTCATCACATTGTATTATGCATAATACACCGTAAAAGGATACTTATCTTTTAGAGCAAAATAACAAACGTACTTCAAAAAATATGTTCCATCAGGCCATTTCTCCATACCTTTAACATCCTTATACAAAGCAGTGAGAGCCTGACCCTCTGTTTTCACTACTGCTCGGAGAAAGTCAAGGGACATGATGTTTGTCGTTCCTTCCCATATTGGTAAAACCTGTCCAAAATTATACAGAATATTTCAGGTTTATTCTGTTCCCATCTTTTCATTGTCTGTAGACATATATTTTTCACCTGTATTTGAAAGTGAAAGTGAAGATTACAAACTGTCAATTGTAAAATATGCATGTATATATATATATATATACATATATATATATATATATATATATATATATATATATATATATATACATACATACATATATACTTTATATACATATACTTTATATAAATATATATTCCTACAGACAGCGATCCTCCCTTCATGGTCTGCTATGCACAACCTACTAACCTGAGCATCCCGTAGATGGACAGGGAGCCCAGTATCCTCAATGTAGCCCTGGCCCCCAAAGCACTCAAGCCCCTCTGACACCACGCTCATGGCCATTTTCGCAGTGAAGAGCTTCATGATGGGCGTCATGAGGCGGAGCACTAAGCTGTCTTCCTTTGATGCTACACCTGCTTCCTCTCTTCCAAGAATTCTGAATAATGACAAAGTAATTAAACACATGGAACCATATCTGTGCTCTACTGGTTAGTCAGTAGAAGTCATTTTCCTAACCTCAGCACATATTACCTTTATCATCGTTTTAAAAGAATCTTGACAATGCTATTCTAGAACTGTTAGCAACAAGAGTAAAATCTGAAAACTTTCATGAATCCTAAATCTTATTTTCTTTTTTGCATCACAGAAGTAGATGTATATTACCTGCGCTTCTTTTGATATGGTCATATCTCTCAAGCAAGAGAAGAAAATCAATAAGGAACATTTTCTATTATATCATCTTCAGAAAAAGAGCTTACCTTGCAACCTCATAGGTAAGGATTTCACAGCCCCTTGTAATGACATCCATCCTTGATGCTGTTAGCTGGTGCAAAGAGTGAGACTCGACCACCTTTCCAAAAGCTGAACGCCGCTGACTGTAATCTCGAGCCAGCTGGAGAACCCTGTGTGAAAAAGGAGTCATGTTTACAGTTCTCTCAATGTAACTATTGCTGTTTATTTAAAAAATATATATATCCTGTGGAAAAACTATAAAGTAGTCTTTTGTCGATTCCTTTCATTTCCAACAATACTGTTTCAAGAACTATTTCCAAAAAAGCCAAAACACAGCTTCTTACTAAAGTTTATGATAATTTTTTCAAATACAAAACCACTGCTTAAAGACATCTCAGTCGCAAGTCTTAACCTCAAATTCATCAACATTACCTTCTGGCCACTTCTGATTTCTAAATAGGTGGTAGTATATTCTTTTGTGAATGAGTTTGCCATACTTGCATTCTAAAGCAGCAATAAGTTATCCATCTCTGAATACATTTTCTTTCACATTCTCTATATACAAAGTCAAACTGTTGTCAATATATTTTTATCAATTAATGATGAAATAGATCCATACAAGTCATTTTCATAACTTGCCTCCTCATGGCTGCACAGGCGGATATTGCATTATGAAGGCGTGTAATGGTCAGCATATTGGCAATGGAAGCAATACCACGACCTTCTTCTGAAACCTGATAGGCCACAGAGCCATCAAGCAAAAGCTCAGCTGTTGGCAGCTGTCGAGTACCTGAAGAAAGAGATGGAGGAAAATAAAAATGCTACTATCACTATTATCATCTTTGAGAATTAGATGCGATGGCAATATTGATAGTTTGCTTTCATGACTAGTTATATCAGTCAAAAAAGATAACAGAAGCAGCATTATTTTAGAATTCCAAAGGGGATACTACTGCTGATAAATAATGCTTTTCACCATTAGCTTTCTATCATATAAAGCAATTTAATTTATGACCTCTCAATATTTCAGCCTAGAAGTGCAATAAAACCAAAACAAAACAAAACAGACCCATAGAAACAATAAAGTTAATTTTGTATTTACACCTCAAAATCTTAAGACTTACCTAGCTTATCTTTCAGTTTTACAATCTCAATGTTATTTAATGAACCATCATCCTTCCTTGTTTCCATGTAAAACATAGTAAGTCCCCGTGGTTTCTGGTAGAAAAAATAACAGATGTAATTAATCAAACTGTATCAGAAATTTTGCAGTTAAGGAATAGATTCAAAATATATATCAAGTACTTAGTAACCCACCAAAGCAGTTAAATTTCAGCTAAAGTAAAGATGAAGCTATCAATGATTACTGTAAAGTAATAATCACACAGTAACACTTAGACCACCTCATAAAGAGCTCATTGTATCTTACTAGTTCATCATTTTATTACACTAATAATTCACACACAATCACCCAAACCTCATGAATATACTCATCTTGCTGTTTCACAATCCCATTATGGAAATCATCAAATGCTAGCAGTAACTAAGCCCCTTAGATCTGTGTGATGTGATGGTAATAATACCATCGCATATAATCTACCAGACATAAAACTTACACCCCATCTAACCAGTTAATCATTTCATCACGCTAACCATCATAAGCCAGCTCCTAACATTGTTAAGGTCCCACAAGCATCTTACAGGCTCAGGTTCCTCTTCTGAAATGATGTTGGCAAGGGTCAGGGTCATGTCAGAGTCTGTGGCTGAGCTGAACCACTTGTAGCCGAAGAGCTGATGTGATCCATTGGCTTCCTCTACCGCGACTGTTTCCGTTGATCCACTTACATCTGAGCCACCTGTGTATCATTTTCATTATGTATATTGCCCACACCCATAAAGAGTGATATATATCAACTGCAACTTCTACATAACATTTCATATATGGAAAAATTTTCAAATATCATACATTTTTTAATCAATTATAAGATTCTCACTTAATGAAATCTTTGGCTAAGTCAAATAGAGAAATAATCAGACAAGAATATCTTGACTAAGTCATCATTATCATGATGTAATGTTCTCACATATCTGTAGCATAAACAACTTTGCATAAATATTATCAAGAAAAAATGGATAAACAACAATATATACATATATACATCCCTTACCTCTTTTTTCAGTCATCCACTGACCCGAGGTCCAAAACTTGTTTGGGTCACGTGAGGTTAAATGCTGGTAAGCCTTCTTCATGTGAGGAGAGCCAGTTGTCTGCATTAAGAAAGAATTTCATTTAAATAAAGCTCATGCATGTCTTTCCCATCTTATGTTGTATTCTGACTACTTGATGTACTTACAAAATCTGAGTAAAAGCAACACAAACAAGTGTAAAATTGTCTATTTTGGAGCACTAGAGTTCAACCAGACATTATAGATTTTCATCCCTATTACAGTTATAATACAAATGGAAAACAAAAAAGTTGGCATTGAGTTACATCTCTAATGCTGCAAATTAAAAACTGACAATTACAAACAGTCGCATACAAAAAGTAAATAGATATATATTTTGGCACATACTGCAAACATCAGAGGAGGCATATTAACATCCATCATACATGAATATATTGCAAGTCTAATGTATCATCTAAACATGAAAGAAGCCAACATCTGGTTTACTTTACAGCTGCATATATGCTGGAAGAGAACTTTCGTGTGCCAAAAGCAATTTTCTAGTAGACTTGATGTTCCTAATAAAACTCACTTTAGCAGTTTTTGCAGCTCCATCTGTCATGGCAAGAGGGCAGGAGTAGAGTCCTGATACAGGAGCAAAGAGATACAGCTTGATCATCTGATAGAGGCGGTCATACTCGGCAAATTTCCCTTCATAGGCAGTCGCAATAAGACCCTCTTCAGCTGAAATCTTCTTGAGGTCTTTCCATGCCTGGCAAGTCACTGAAACAGCAATAGAATGAAGCTGTAATTGACTGTTTCACTTTTTCAGAAGCTGAAAACTAAAAAAAAATAAAAATTAAGAAAATAATAAAAATGTCCAAAGTACAACACCATCATACCTTTGTAAAACCAAGACAGAATTTATGAAATTCACTGAATACTGCAATCAGACTCCTTTCTGAAGCTGAGTGTAAAAACTCTGCTCTGACTTTATTCTATAATAAATTCAAAACAACAAAGGAACTCAATGAAAGAAAACACAAAAAAGAGTATAACAAAAACATAAAAGGCTACCAAAGTCAGTCACAAGTCACTCGAATGAATGACAAAAGAGATGATAACTTACCTAAATCATCTACTCTGTTGCCCCAGGCATTAAAAGTACGAACAAAAGGCTGATTACGCTCGCATTCTCTCCCCAGAGGATAAATCTCTGTCACAGCCCTCTTACCAAAACGCTCTAAGTCTTCCCATATTTCAGCTCGTACCTGGAGCAAAAGTTTTGCTTATAGATTTTTGAGGAAAAAGAAAGGAATTAGGCACTGTGATAAGCATGCTTAATTAATTGTTTCTTTACCATCCCCCTAACCTGTACATGTATATGACAGACAGACACAGACAGATGAAAAAAGAGAGGGAGGGGGGGGGGGGAACAGAGAGAGAGAGAGAGAGAGAAAGAAAGAGAGAGAGAGAGAGAGAGAGAGAGAGAGAGAGAGAGAGAGAGAGAGAGAGAGAGAGAGAGAGAGAGAGAGAGAGAGAGAGAGCGAGAGAGAGAGAGAGAGAGAGAGTGAGAGAGAGAGAGTGAGAGAGAGAGAGAGAGAGAGTGAGAGAGAGAGTGAGAGAGAGAGTGAGAGAGAGAGTGAGAGAGAGAGAGAGAGAGAGAGAGAACAGAGAGAGAACAGAGAGAGAGACAGACAGAGATGCCTTACCTCATTTGGAAGAACTCTGGTGAGGTATGAAGTGAGAAATGCATTGTTGGTGAACAGGTTTTCTTGGTGAGGTGGTGTCTGTGTAAAATATCCAAGTCTGGCACGAGAAAACTGGATGCGCAATCTTGTTTTCAATTCTTCTTGGTTTGATGCAGCATTCTGTTGATCTAAAAATTGAAGAAATATAATAACTATTACATCAGAGAAGTACGATGTAGATAACCATTTGTAAGAGCAGTATACCAAAGTAAACCAAATCTAAATCTGAAGATACATCAGCCAATATCAAATGGTCAACTTCAACATACTGTCTCCACAACTTAAGTCTTATATCACTACAATCTGAGCTTGTTCTGAAGTTTATATAAAACATACCATGTTTTAAGTCCTAAAGAACAAAATATTTAAAAATATCATCACCATCACCTTTTTTAAGTTGATGTGCAGCATACTTTGATTCTCGAGAGCCAGTGGACACTAAACGCACTGAGCTGCTTATGATCCTTCGGGCTGCTTTATGGTGTTGCAGTAACAGCATTGTTAATTGTTCTAGTTATATTCCTGGAAACAGTAATATATTATAGTTAGGATAAGATTTTCTTCAATATTTATGTGAATATTCCTACATTCTATCCATTAACACTCAATAAAATGGTAACAAAGTTACATTCTTTATCCATATCAATAAAATAAAGTAATACTGTATAATACTAACCATCACTATACAAACTATATTCCTGCAATGATAACATTTCATTAATGCACCGTTTTCTTACTTTAATTAATCAAAAACAGAAAGAGGTAACCAAAAATTTATAATGAAAACTAGTATGGCATTCAGAAATTGCACATCACCTCGTTTTAATCTGCCACCTTCTCACAACACGAGTAATTTACGAAATCACCTCAACTCAAGAAGAGTAAGCTCGATATCCTTTGACATGATAGTCAGTCTCTTGGTTAATGGCATCAGAAGCCTACCTGCTTACAAACATCCTACAAACTAATTTTGCGTCACAAGAATAAATAGTAGGTCTACACGATCACTCTCCCTGACGACAAACCCAAAAAATATGAATGAAAGCGTAAACATTCTGCATCTTTCAGTTGCCATATACTACACTCAACACGCATGACTATCAATCTACTGTTAAGACTATTCAACAATAAGAGGCGATAATAAAATACCTTCAGCTATGTGCGACTCGTTTGTTTGGGTAAGAGGTTTGTTTACATCAAGCAGCTGATTTGGGGGATACGACTTAATACATTATTGTTATCATTAATATATTTTATCATCATTTTTATTACTATGCACATTATTCATGTTACATATATCCTTCATATTACTCACAATATTTATATCATCTCTACTTTTCATATAATTCATCATTCATATCTTTTCATATCATTTATTACTCATCATTATTATCATTATTGTTCTTATTATCTTTTTCACTATCATTAGTAGATGATGATAATAATAATAATGATAATAATAGTAGTAGTAGTAGTAATAGTTGTAGTAGTAGTAGTAGTTTTAGTATTCGTATTGTTATTGTCATAACTATTAGTAGTATTAGTATTTCTACTACTGCTACTACTACTCCTACTATTATCATTATTATAATTATTACTATCAATATCATTATTATTATTGTTATCATTATCATTATTGTTATTATTATCATTATTATTATCATTATCATAACTATTATTATAATTTTCATTATTATTATTATCTTTATCATTGTTATTATCACTAGTAGTTTTTAATATTATCCTTATTGTTACCATTATTATTATTATCATTATTATTATCACTACTACAATTACTAATATTATTGTTATTATCATTAATATCATTATAATCTTTATCATTATTATTGCAATTATCATTCTATTATTATTATCATTATTATTTTGTTATTATTATTATTATCACTGTTATCATCATTATCATTATTATTATTATTATTATTATTATTATTATTATTATTATTATTATTATTATCATCATCATCATCATTATTATTATCATTATAATTATTATTATTATTATTATTATTATTATTATTATTATTATTATTATTATTATTATTATTATTATTATTATTATTATTATTATTATTATTATTATTATTATTATTATTATTATTATAATTATTATCATTATCATTATTATTATTATCATCATTATTATTATTATTGTTGTTGTTGTTGTTGTTGTTGTTATTTTTTTATTATTATCATCATTATTGTTATTATCGTTGTGTTTATTATAATCTTCATTACTATTTTTTTGTTTTGTTAATGATTTTATTGTTATCCTTATTGTTTTAATTGTTTAAAGTATTACTACTATTAATAATAATGTTACATCATTGTAGTAATTTTCTTCACACCAGTCGTAGACAGGAATAAGATCTATTGATGCCTGTTATTAATAGATATCAGTATAGGTACAGAGAACTCAAAACTTTGTGATAATATATATAGCAATAGGTAATGCTATATATTTTGCTAAAATTATCTGAACGAATAGCACATTATCATATACATTTTATAAACCCAGTCGATAAAGACATATCAATTCATGTTAAAAAACAAATTCAGAAAGTGATTCATGTAGATATTGCATTTGAATTATGTCCATCGCTGTTTAAGTTGTTAATTCTAACAGCATTAATTGAAAGAAAAGTTTGTAATACAGTTAAATCTACCGCTTTTTCTTACTCAAAGGAGAAACCAAAGTTACATGTTTACTATGATATTTTGTTTCTGCAGGTTCAACGTTTGAATTAATTGGTTAATTTTCACATATCTTCCATTTTTCCTAGAAATTTACATACATAATTTCACAATTTGTCGGATTACATGACAAGATAATAACAGACAAGTTTCATGTGATGACAGTGTGCCACGTCTGATAGAGTAAATTTCCGAAATATCTTGACATAATATCATATAATAGCAAAATTATTTTCAGAAACTCTTAACAAAAATTAAAAATGCACACATATTTATATCCAATACAGAAATGTTTTGATGAATATGAAGTGAGTGATTTAATTTTTTTTAATCCCTTTCTCTTCTGCCAAAGAACTTCACAAATGCACTTGTGTTGTTGACGTTTGAGGTCGCCGGAGGAGGAGGCTGCCTTCCTCACCTGTCAATTTAAGGTTCTTTTGTCCTTCATTACCCTCTGAGGAGTTTTCTGGGTAAGTTAGAGTGACACTGAATACTTAGATTCGCAATTCGGGTAGATGTTAATTCGAAAAACACATTTTGAAAAGGAGAATAAGGAAAGTGGTGACAGGAGCGAATGGTGAATGATGAGGTGGCGGAATGTGAACATCTTTTTACTATTATTTTCGGCTTTGACGCCTCATATATTTTCGGCTGTAAATGGAAAATGTCATTTTGATGGTACAGACCAGGTGACGAGTTGTTTATTAGTCTATAATACATGTACAACGTTAATTCTACAATGTGTAGATTTGTATTTGGGGAATGCAATTCGCTGCAAGACATTTATTATGTATATGTATATACATTACATTATTTGTTCAAGAAATACACGCTTTATTAGAATTCCAGTGGATTTATGGACCTTTATTAAAACATTCTCTAGCCTCAGCTTCCTAAACTTCTATGAAAGTCTCTTATGCATTTCTTTGAGGGCAGCAAAACACTGGATTTACCAATACTTGTGTGTCAGTCTGTAATGGTCAGTGTTCAGTATTTTAGCATCTGTATTTTGAATTTATTTATGTAATGCCACAGAGTATTTGTCGGAAAGCCATTCATGGTAGAGACCACGGACACTGACACGAGTAGATAGTAGTAGATGGACACCGCCATCGTATAGAGCAGAAGAAATAGAGAGTTAGGAAGGCTATAAGCACAGTTATTTCTCACAAGGTTCAAGGTCTTCCACTGTGGTAATGTTTCACAGAAATGTCAAGCAGAACACTGGGCCATCACAGGATTTACCAATGTCCCTGGAAAAGGTTAACTGTCAGGAAAAACGTCATGCCATGTAGATAAGCCGATGTTAAGTAGCAAACATGAAATAGTACTAAACGATATGAGTAATAAGAAATCTTTACTCAGAGGTTTGAAATAAAAGCAATGAATTATTATTTTGTATAGAAAGACAATATACAAATACAAACAAATGCACTTGCTGTTGCTGATGTTTTTCTAGCTTTGTATTTTTCCTGCTTTGATATTTCTGTTATTATATTTAAGCAATCTGTTTTACTCATTTCCCTATGGTTTTCTCCTTCATGCTACTGTTAACCATTCTTTTCTACTCGTGTGTGTGTGTGTGTGTGTCGTGTGTGTCGTGTGTCATGTGTGTGTATGTATCGTGTGTCGTGTGTGATGTATGTGTGTCTTGTATGTGTGTGTGTGTGTGTGTGTGTGTGATGTATGTGTGTGTGTGTGTGTGTGTGTGTGTGTGATGTATGTGTGTGTGTGTGTGTGTCGTGTCGTGTCGTGTCGTGTGTGTCGTGTGTCATGTGTGTGTATGTATCGTGTGTCGTGTGTGTGTGTGTGTGTCTTGTATGTGTGTGTGTGTGTGTGTGTCTTGTATGTGTGTGTGTGTGTGTGTGTGATGTATGTGTGTGTGTGTGTGTGTGTGATGTATGTGTGTGTGTGTGTGTGTGTGTGATGTATGTGTGTGTGTGATGTATATGTGTGTGTGTCATGTATGTGTGTGTGTGTCATGTGTGTGTGTGTGTCATGTGTGTGTGTGTGTCACGTGTGTGTGTGTGTGTGTCTACGTGTGTGTGTCTACGTGTGTGTGTATGTGTGTGTGTGTGTGTGTGTATTTGTTGTGTGTGTGTGTATGTGTGTGTGTGTGTGTCGTTTGTGTGTGTGTGTCATGTGTGTCATGTATGTATGTGTGTGTGTGTCATGTATATGTGTGTGTGTGTGTATGTGTGTGTGTCATGTATGTATGTGTGTGTATGTATCGTGTGTGTGTGTGTGTCGTGTGTCATGTATGTGTGTGTGTGTGTGTCATGTATGTATGTGTGTGTGTGTCATGTATGTGTGTGTGTGTGTGTGTGTGTGTGTGTGTGTGTGTGTGTGTGTGTGTGTGTGTGTGTGTGTGTGTGTGTGTGTGTGTGTGTGAAGGTTTTCTCTTATCTCTACCTTGCACTTCGAAGTGCTATAAAGCGCACAGTTTCAACAGCGTGTTGTGCAGTAGTTGTATTCAGTCCCAAGAGGTAGTACACCTTGCAGATAATGAATACATTGTTTACAAAGACACACACTGTTGAAAGTCAAGAAATGTGTTTCTGTATTAATTCTGCCGTATTAGCTTTTATGATAATGAAATGCTACTGGGCACTTCTTGAGTTGTATTTTATAACATATTAAACAAACCATAGGATGTTGAAAGTGAAGAAACATGAGAACAAGGTTCTTAACTTTTAAGCCTAGCTGCTAGGCTGAAAATGGAAAATGTAATATAATGATAGGAAATAGATTGTTATGAGTACTTACACATACGTGTCATAATAAATGTGTTTAAATGCAAAATCTAAAATGCAAAAAGTTTGTATGGATTAATGTTTACATTTGATAGTTCTGCATTTCACTTTTATTTGCTGTTCAGCTTCTTATATCTTTGTATTTTGTACAAAGTCTCTGAGTTTAGGACTTTAGTAGAATGGGGTAAATGGCTTGAAAAGTTCCTAATTTTTTTCTTCTTTAATGCCAGCAGGTCTGAAGTGCTCACCCATACCAGCAACATGGGTACTCTGGAGCAGCCATGTTATACCCTCATTCAGGCTCCCACAGACACAGAGCAGCCATGTGAAATGACACTGAAGCGGGACCTTGGTAAGACATAAATTAGCGTTTTGTATGATTGATGTTGATTCTGAAATTTTTAAATAATTTCTCATACTCCTCCCCCTTAAAAATAATGAATTGTAGTGTAGTGAATAAATATTTATGTTTACACCAACAGAAAATGGAGACATTCCCGGTAAACAGGGTGCCCTGAAGAAAGTGATCCAGCTTATCCTGAACGGAGAACGTCTACCAGGAATCCTGATGACAGTGATTCGCTTTGTGATGCCCCTTGAAGACCACACCATCAAGAAGCTGCTGCTTGTCTTCTGGGAGATTGTGCCCAAGACCACTCCTGATGGTAAACTTCTGCAGGAGATGATTCTTGTCTGTGACGCCTACAGGAAGGTAAAGCAATGAGTTGAGGAAATTACATATTAGCTGATCATGTGGAATTGACTGAAATATTCACATGTTTCCAGTGTTGATTTGCCTTTTTATAATTCTCTTGACATATCCTTTCCACATGTTACTTTTACCATCACAGGATTTATCACACCCGAATGAGTTCATTCGAGGTTCCACACTGAGGTTCCTGTGCAAGCTGAAGGAGCCAGAATTGCTTGAGCCTCTGATGCCAACCATCCGCTCTTGCTTGGAACATCGTCACTCCTATGTGCGGAGGAATGCAGTCCTCGCCATCTTCACTATTTACAAGTTAGTGTCTTTAAGATTGAAGCAGATTTCTTGCCATTTGAGTTTGCAATTTATTTATTACAATGGGATAAGAAATTTTGAGATGTTAATCAATCAAAAATAAGTCAATTTTGTGTGGATGTCAAATAAAGTTATATTTAGTAGTTTGTTTTAACCATTCTCTCCATTGCAGGAATTTTGATTTCTTGATCCCCGATGCACCTGAACTGATTTCAAACTTCCTGGAAGGGGAACAGGATATGTCATGCAAGCGTAATGCTTTCATGATGCTGATCCATGCCGATCAGGAGAGAGCTCTCACATACCTGTCCACATGCATTGATCAGGTCAACTCCTTTGGGGACATTCTGCAACTTGTTATAGTTGAACTTATTTATAAGGCAAGTATTGGTATTTGTTGGAAATTATTGAGAATATTGGCATTATCGTTGATTCATGAACGTTATTGGTTGACTTTATTATTTGTAAGTTTTTCTGTCATCGTAATGGTTCATATTTTCCTTGCAGGTATGTCACGCCAATCCAGGGGAAAGAGCGAGATTCATCAGGTGCATTTACAATCTTCTAAATTCTAGTAGCCCTGCTGTCCGCTACGAAGCTGCTGGCACCCTTGTTACGCTATCTTCAGCCCCAACAGCTATTAAGGTGTGTTTATATGACGATTTTCCAGCATGACCTAAGTGCACATGATAACAACATCAAGGTTTTTTAGTGTTGACTTTGGTATGGTGAATAAGACATTGAATGTGCCCTTTTTCTTACCAGGCTGCAGCTAATTGTTACATCGAGCTCATCGTGAAAGAGAGTGACAACAATGTTAAGCTCATCGTCCTGGATCGTCTGGTGGCACTGAAGGACTCTCCACAGCAGGAAAAGATCTTGCAGGAACTGGCCATGGATGTACTCAGAATCTTGAGCACCCCTGATCTTGAAGTTCGCAAGAAGACCCTCAATTTAGGTAAGTGTGTTTATGGACAGATTTAGTTCCGGAAGACATGGTTGTTGATTTGTAGAGCCATGTTGGAATGTTCATATGATGACTTGTAGAGTTTTTTGTACTCCTCCTCACGGTATTTTTTTTCTTTCCTAGCACTCGAATTGGTGACAATGAGGTCTGTAAATGAAATGGTAGAAGTGTTGAAGAAAGAAGTTGGAAAGACCCACAACACTGTTGAACATGAGGACACGGGCAAGTGAGTATCATTACAAGGAGATTTATGCAGACATTTTGCAAGGATACTGATGTGTTTTTTAGCCGAGTGTAAGGACTAAACCTGTTAAAAGGTTGCAGAAGTTTGATTTATTCAGCAAGATGAGAATACATAGGGGCAATCAGTTGATAAACTAAAACAATTTATTTAATCCCCTACAAGGTATCGTCAGCTGCTGGTACGCACACTACACACAATCAGTATGAAGTTCCCAGACGTTGCTGCAAATGTGATCCCAATCCTTATGGACTTCCTATCAGACAACAATGAACTTGCTGCAACAGATGTATTGGTCTTTGTAAGGGAGGCTATTCAGAGGTTCGAGGTAAGTAGATTTGATTATCCTAGGGGGAGTTAGTGCACATTAGCTCACAGAATGGATAATTCACTTATTACATGGATCTTTAATCAGAAAATGTTAATCTATGGAGAGGTGTAGGAGAGCAAGTCTCATGCATTTGAGTAATAACATGCTTAAAGAGAGCAAAATACAATAAATATCATAGATTGATTGCAACATATTTTCTATTCCTGTAGGGTCTCCGCTCCCAGATCATAGATCGTCTGCTTGGTTCATTAGCAACAATCAGATCTGTGACTGTGCAGTGTCATGCACTGTGGATACTTGGGGAATATGCCTCAAGCTCAGGTATGCAGAAATGCCTTCCCAAAGTTGAAAAACAATCAATAATAGGTAAAGCACAATATTGAAGATGAAATTTGAATCATATTTTCAAGGTGTAATTTGTGGACTTTGAAATGCATGGTTAACTCCTTTCCTTTTTTTTAAAGGGGAGATTTTGGGTGTTGTGTCTGCCATAAGAGGGAGTTTAGGAGAACTACCCATTGTCGAGGATGAGATGCGCAAGGCAGCAGGTGAAGCAGGCGAGGATGATGGCTCAGGGGACAAGGCTGGCCAACAACAGCAGCAACAGAAAGTCACAGCTGACGGTACTTATGCCTCACAGTCGGCCTTCTCCACAACTACGTAAGTTTGTTTTCCTTTGCTTTTGATTTTTTCCTTCGTGGAAATTTGAGTTATGCAGTGAGCAGCATGTAAGATATAAAAAAAAAGAAGTCTTATAGGATTAATACTTTGCATTGCAGATCCTCCCTCAAAGCTGATGATCGTCCTCCACTTAGGAAGTACCTCCTGGAAGGAAACTTCTACCTTGGTGCCGTCATTGCTAATACCCTTGTTAAACTTGCTTTCCGGTAAGATTTGGCAATATTTGACATTTGTAGTTGGAGATTATCCCCCAGTAGTAACACAAATATCTTGGAAATTTTTACCATGAATTGAGTAATACACTAGCTTTTCCTCTTCTCTTATTATGATAAAGATAAAACAGAACAATTACTGATATATATTTAACCATTTCAAACCACAGGTACATCTCACTGGAGGCAGATGTTAATAAGCAGAATGCCTTTTGTGCTGAAGTGATGCTTGTGATTTCATCCATTGTGCACCTAGGAAAGTCAGGTCTGCCACAGAAGGCCATGACAGATGATGACTATGACCGGATGATGCTCTGTCTACAGGTAAAATCGATAAAATTTTGTTGGCTGTCATATGATTTTTGTTTTTGTTCATAGTAAATTGTACTATTATATGGTAAGAAAAGTTGTTCATTGCAAAATTATAATTTCATTAAATGATTTTAACTTACATTTACAAGTATCAAGCTAATTGAATGAAGGTAAACAGACATGTTTGTCAAACACTTAAATCATATTATGGTCATTTTATTAGAACTTAGCAATTTCCTTTTCAATCAGGTTGTGTCTGAGCGCACCCCCAGCCTGGCATCAGTATTCACAGTACAGTGTCGTGGTGCACTGTCCCACATGCTGGCAGCCAAGTCAGAGGAGGAGGAAGCCCAGAGACGTGATCGCAAGGCCAGCAAGGTGGTAGAACATGTAGATGACCACATCTCCTTCTCACGCTTAACCAAAGGCAGTGACCTCTCTTCAACTGATGACATGTTTGACCTATCAATGTCTATGGCTGTTAGTGGAGGCAAGAAGGAAGGCATTGACCTGAGCACAAGTAAATTAAGCAAGGTAATAGGGCTAAGGATTTGTTCATTTTCTGACGGTGTGCGAGTCTTTGCATGAGACTGATGTATTATGTAAGTATTGAATGTATTAATTGCTGTTTGTGCTGTCTTGTTTTGTTGGTATTGTGAGTAAAATGCTTCAAATTAGAACCACCTCCTCCTCAACAGGTTACACAGCTCACTGGCTTTAGTGACCCTGTGTATGCTGAGGCCTACGTCCATATCAACCAGTATGACATCGTCTTGGATGTCCTCATCGTCAACCAGACCAATGACACACTCCAGAATTGCACCTTGGAGCTGGCCACCCTAGGGGACCTTAAGCTAGTAGAGAAGCCACAGCCTATTGTCCTGGCACCACATGACTTCTGCAACATCAAGGCCAATGTTAAGGTGGCCTCAACTGAAAATGGATTCATCTTTGGAAATATTGGTGAGTTGGAAATTATCTCGTGGAGTTGACTATTTTTTCAGTTTTGTCAATAAGAACTAAGGAATTAGAGGAAATATTTTTTTAAATGGTAAACTTGTGATATAATAAACTGAATTTTAATTATTTTCCTATTTTGCAGTATATGATGTCAAGGGTTCAACAAGTGATCGCAATGTTGTTATTTTGAATGACATTCATGTGGATATTATGGACTACATTGTTCCTGCGACCTGCACAGACCTTGAGTTCCGGCAGATGTGGCTTGAATTTGAATGGGAGAACAAGGTATGCAATATTTATATTTGAATTTGGGGTGAATGTTTTATAAAAAAGTATTTTTTGGATCACATTACATATGAGCCTTCCAACATTTTATCCCACATCCCTTTGGTTGTGAGCATCCAAATCATTGTCAGACCTTAGGACATCATTTTTTTATATTGCAAAGAGGTATTATTTTCCTTGATGAATATATGTAGACATAGATAATTATGCACATATCTCTGTATGCTCTAGAAGGTTTGTAGGTATAGGATACAAATGTATCAAGCTTTGCGATCACTGATTTTATTGTTATAGGATATTAGGAATCGCTGATTTCTATTGCTCTTACTGTAAAAATATTGTTGACCCAGTAGTATATCATAACTGAATCATACATAAAATGGTGAACACTTTACTTTACAGGTGACAGTCAACACTCAGATGACCGAGCTTAAAGCTTATCTTGACTACTTGTGCAAGTCCACTAACATGAAGTGCTTGACACCAGAGAAAGCCCTCACAGGGGCTGGTGACTACATGGCAGCTAATCTTTATGCACGCTCCATCTTTGGTGAGGATGCACTGGCCAACTTGTCCATTGAGAAACCCCTGGACAACCCCGAGGCTGCTGTCACTGGACATATAAGAATTCGTGCCAAGAGCCAGGTTAGAGCTTCTGTAATTCTGCCTGTCTCTACTATTATCTTGATTTGTCTGACTTATCTAATTATCAAGACATATTTAAGAATACTTATTCATATTAACATCACTTCCTCCTTTGTGTATAATATGTAATTTTCTTGTTTTTTTCAGGGAATGGCTATCAGTTTGGGTGACAAGATCAACAAGGTGCAGAAAGCTACAATAAAATCTGTAGGAGCCTAAACCCACCCTGATACTTCCAGTGTTATCCAGTGTTTTGTTGAAAGATCCGTATTTTTAGGCAATATATACATATAAGAATATATATATTATGCACTTCATTCATCTCTGAGCTACCTTTTAACTAATATGTATGGATTCAACTGATTTAAAAAGAAACAAAGTTTTGATTTTTTTTCTTTTCACTATAGTTTATGTGCAGGTTGGATGAGGGACAGCAAGATTATTTAATTTGTTTTTGTTCAATTTGTCTTTATATTTTAACAGTACCAATCACAGCTTATTTTTTAATATAAAGTTCTGTTGTCATTAGATGTATGAATAAAGGATGGTTTCTGTTTCTTTTATGTTTTCTTAATCCCTCGCAATTATTTTATATATAGCAATGAAGGTTGGATTCAATATTTAAGGACAGTTTCTATTGCTGCATTTACGAAGATATGCAGGTGACACTAGAAGGAAAACTTCCCAAGATCCATCTTATGAAAGAAAATCTCTCACAGGCTTCAAGTTTAAGTTCAACAAATTGTCTTTGAGATTACAGCAATGAAAAGGTTTATATAGTCCAATATCTCAATGAAATGTTGAGGTATGATACTTATTTCACCTTAAAGCCTATATTCTATAGAAAGCATTATCAATTGGGATTCAGTCAAATTAATATAAACTTTGACTGAGGGTTCGGAGTAAAGATATTAAAGCTTGATATTAATGCAGGCAAGGATTTACAAGCTTATTGTGCACCCCCATACCTATTAATCCAATTTTATATTTCGAAGTATATGAAACATTTTCTTGAATTGTTTACACCGAGTAAGACTTTACGAAGATTTATTCAGTTATGACAGCTCAGTCCATCAGATAAAATATGAACATAAATATCTTTGTAGAATATAAAAAAGGATGATTTTTTTTTTCTTTTTTTTTTGAAAATCCATCCAAATAGCACTGAACTACCAGTTCAATGGGTGACAAAAGTGAAAAAAGTTTGGTATGGGGAATGGAATACTAACTTTGCAGGGTATTTTTCTAGACTTTACTGTTGTTTTCATAGGAAGGGAATACAACTACCCTATTCCAATTTAAATGTTTTCTTTATTCAGAGCTCTCAAAATTCAGTCACTTTATGATAAAAAAAGTTTGGCAAGACATGAACTTTGCAAGGACATTTTTTTAAGGACTATTCATTCCGGGGGATTGGAGACAAAATGAGCATTAATACTTGTAATTTTGTATAATTATACAATACGTCTCAACATGAGCAAGGGGGTCAGTTGTACTTCAGGCACGCCGGAATCCAGGAAGAACGAGATGGGAGTGTGTTCTCTGGTGGTCTCAATGGAAGAAAAGTGTGGAAAAAGATGAGAGCCAATATTGACCTGGCTGATTTGGTCACTCAGATCAGTAGTGACTTGGAGAAGATCAGAGTTGAGAGTATCTCGAACATGGAGGACGTAGGCCGGATGAGGGAATGTTTGTCGGACAGTTTATGGGTCCAACGCTAGGCTGCTCCGGATTGTGCGGCAAAGAAAGGGAATGTTCTTTTAAAAGAGATAAGGACTCATAGCTGACTATGGGTGCCTTGCTTGCAGTGGTAACTGTTCCAGGCTGAACTTTTTAAACAAAGCACTTTGGTACAATCAGAGTTCTGCCACGGAACACACTTGAAGGTGTATGGTTGGGAGATTCGGGGAATGGCTGTATAGGTAGCTCTTTGGACAGCAACTTTGAAACATTTGTAGTATATCTAAAATGGACGAGAAGGAGGATGGAGGGAGACAAAAAGCAGAAATTAAAGTAAAAGTATGATAGTCAGCTCTATCAAAGCACCATCGTGGGGCCTAGAACTGACCAGTCGAAGTATAAACGGAGAGAAGGGGAGCATAGAAAAAGGTCAAGGCATGAAAACGACTAGTGATCAGCCACTGGAGGTAGTGGTGGAATCACTTCAAAGAGTGAGTAAAAATCACCAACTATGAGGAAAGGAGTTGTGAAAGTAGTATCAAAGGGAACAAAGCCAATGGGGTGGGAAGACAAGTGGACTGAAATAACTATGATCCAGCGGTGAAGAAAGATACGAATAACTGTGCAAGCTTTCTGATGGATAGGTAAAGCAGGGAGTGTGAGGAAAAGACAAAAGGATAAACAGTAATTGATACAGGATGTGTAAGAAAAGTCTCTAGGAGAAAAGAGGATATGACGGAGATTAGGTTGGGAGAATGGAAACAGCAAATATTTCTATGGGCTTTTGAGAACATGAAAAATCAGTCCCACTTGGCTGGGCGAAACAGATTATTCATCATAATTGAAAAAGTGTAGGTAGTAGTAGGACGGGACCCTGTGGGAAAGGGAGCGCTGTTGAGAGAGGTAGTACTGCAGAGAGGTGAACAATAGGACTGCAGAGTAACAATAAAGGAGGATGGGGGAGTTGATGAAGAAGATTCTGGGGTTAGAAATGGAGTCGATGAAGTTGGAAGAGGAGGATGTTTTCTGGAGATTGAGTAATGACCTGAATGGACGAATTGGACTTGACTGAGGTGATAGTAGGCATTGAGGAGGGGGTAGCAGGAGTAGTGTTTAGAGTCGTGGTCAAAGGAGAACCTCGCATCGGGGAACTGCGAGAATTGAAATCAGTGGGGCTATTTGCTAAAAGGACATGCCTCAGTGCTCCTAATAATGGTACAAAGTCTTCATTACTGGCCATGTTTAGCCTGGATTATGTTGGCGAGGGAAACAGTTCACCCCTCAGGGTCCCCTTGAGAGGTAAGGTTTAGACAACTAAATAGAACAGCATGACTTCCCAGTCCGTTCATGATTGGCACACAGTCAGCCTTTCATCCTTTCAACATGGCTCTCACATCTTAGGAAAAGGATAGTAGAGAGGGTTGGATAAGGGAGGGACGGAAAGGGGAAGGGGAAAAGAACGTGTAAAATTAGTTGGTGATACCCAACATTGGGTCCCAGTCTCCCCCCTCTCCCCCTCCCCCACGGCAACAACGGGCATTGGATTAGGGGTTACATGTATTGCCGAAGATCGCATTTTAGCCAATTAGGGTATACCATTCTTGCAAACCTATTGATAACTATGTTTATATTGACGTTCACCTTTACGGGGACGCTTTTCGAGGCTGCCTAAAGTTGGCAGGCAGGTGGAGTTGCTACCCCGTGGTTGAACAAAGGCCTATATACTCGTATAGACCTTGATATGAACGACGACGGCTCGGAATCGGCGGTCCCCAGAGGAAACAACCATTGCCAAAGTGTGAAACATTTTGCACTCATATATGTACGTATGTATATTGGTATATAGTATATGAATATATAAATGTAAATAAATTGGTAAGTATATATGTATTATATCGATATGTATGTATATATGTATCATATTGGTATTATGTAAATATGTATTATTTTGGTACGTATGAATGTGTTATACTGAAATGAATATATATATATATATGTATTATATTGGTATATATGAATGTGTTATATTGATATGTATGTAAATATGCATTGTATTGGTATGTACAAAAAATGGATTATATTGATATGTATGTAATATATTGGTATGCACATATATATGTGGTGTAATTAAAAGGAAATTGGTAGCTCTCGAAGGGGCCTGGCAACGATTTGTATTTGTTGGCCTACGAGTCAAAGAAAACGGGAAGTGCTTGTTGAGGGTCGCCGCATAGAAAACGGGGGTGCCGAAGAACCGGCGAGTGACCTGCGTATAGAGAGCGTCCAGGGTTAGGACAGGTGGTTATATTGGTTGAGAGGTCCCGTTGACCAGGGGTTGAGTTTTGCCAGAATGTTAGGTTAGTGAAAGATGGAGTGTTGTGTTCTTGTTCGCGGGAACGGTGCGCAAGTGGTTTTGGTTTGTTTTGAATGGTCTTGTTGGCACTTGATCTATTGTTTTGAAGTTGGGCAGTTGTGGACATCATAGCACGAGAGAAATTTTTGTTTGTCCATATAATTGTATTACACAACAATATATATATACATATGTATATATATATATATATATATATATATATATGTATATATATGTATATATATATATATATATATATATATATATATATATATATATATATATATATATATATATATATATATATATATACTGGCATATATGTAAATATATTGGTATGTCTGATGACATATTTTGGGATCTATAGCAGGTTTTATGTCTTTTGATAAAGCTTCACCACTCCTTTCTTTGGTATGCACTTTCCAACATTTTTAAGGACTGTGACACTTTTCAGTCCTTCTGAGAATATTTTCCGTCTTTCCATTTCATATTCTAGCCTATCAATGTTCTTACGTTTTCCCATAACCTCAGGAATCACTGCCTCAGAATGTACGCCTTTATAAATGTGGCATTTCCCTGATGTTAAAATAACATCTGGAACCAGGTCGAGGTCGGGGCGTAGCCTGTCAGATGGCCCGAATGACGGCAATGTCAGGGACCGTCACCCATGATTGATAATTCCACAGCAGACTGAGTATGACTGATTCTTATAGTTGGAGGCCGTGACCCTAATGGACCTTGACCTATCTCGGAAAGAAAGGACACGCAGACAGAGACATAGAAGAGACTGAGATGGGAGCTGAGAGTTGAGAGACAGACAGACAGACAGAGAGACAAACTGTAAGAACCCAGAAACCCGTTAGCAGACACTTCAAGGAATATAATATGAATCTTATAAGCATTATCCAACTACAAATAGACACTTGTATTTAGATGTAATAAAAGCTAGTATGACAAATTCTTTCTTTACTGACCTGTTTAGTTTTTCGCTTAATGACATTACCAGCCCGAATACTACTAGGGAAGAGCCACGTGTAATTAATCAGATTCTACGCAGAAGTATTGCGTAATGTTATCATGGGATGGAAAATGGAAGGTGAAGCAACTGTCGGTGCAAAAGTTTAGAGCTGAACACATTTGGAATAACTTGCTGGCTATTGCATGTCTTTAAAAAGCCATACTCATTCCATGCAAGATCAATATGGCAGTCACTGTAGATTAACATTTCTAATATCTGATTACTCTGCAGATGAAAAATATTAATACAAATCTGTCACACCTGGGATGATTATTTTAATTTGTCATTTTCACTTAGTATAACTGGCTTAGTTTATAATGACAATATTCTAAGACCTGCTATAATTATTTTATTTACAGGAAAGGTTCTGTGTTAGATCAAGGTTTAACAAATATGAATATATATAGCCAGTCTCTAGGATTATATTTAAAGAAGACACTAAGAAGTCTCGTTACTAAATCTTAAAATTCATTTAGAAAATTTATTTAGAATTACTCAATTCTTTCAACTTATACAAGGTGGAGCACTAAAATACTCCTATTTATCAGCAAGCAAGTATCATTCCAGCTTATACCAACATCAAACCATATTCTTTAAAGTTGGCATGAGTGTCTCATAAAGGATGCAGATTACCAAGAAAAAGCCAAATCATTTCCACATTTTATTGGAAAAAATCAACTTTGCAATTGATTATGAACCACTTACTGCACAGAACATTGAACCAGTAAGGTGATATAAACTTTGTCCATCTCCAGTTCAAAGGACGAATAATAAAGAATTTTAGCAATGTACAACATTCAACAGTTAAAAATGATAAATAAATAATAATCAAATGTTGATAATTAGTCAATAAGAATTAAAAACACAAATAATATTGGTTCTAGTAAAATATAATTATATTCAAAACACGACGCCCACGATGATAATGTTAGTATAATGACAATAAAAAAGATAATAGTGATGATAATAAAATCATCAGCTTGTCTATTTCATACTGAACACATCCTGGCATTTGTTATTCATAATCTTCTCCATGAATACATTGAAACACTGTACTCCTGAGATATAGGACTATTTCCACACATAAATATCTGATATCCGTCTACAAGCGGAGGGAAGGCACAATCACCCCCCACCAAGCACCCAAGATCTTGCGGTTTTCGATCGACCTTCTAACTCTTCTTATATTCGTATTGATCATCTCTGGTTTATCATCACCAAAATTCACTAAAATGGAAAGTACAGATTCATAATAGTTATTATCAACAGTGTAATCATAATTATCATAATAATCATACTGATAATGAAATTATAACAATGTAACAAAAGATATATTCATGAAAATGCTACAGGCAGTAAATAGATAGAAGCAGGCTTTTTTTTACCACAAGAATAAATCTTGTCACATGCAATTCTTTAGTATACAGGCATAATGAGCTCTATATGTGTATACAAATATACATATACATACCTATGATACATATGTTTATATATGTGTATATATGAATATACTGTATACATAAGCAGAGTTGGAGAGTACTGCCAGTATTTCTAGATTTTAAAAACATCTTTTTGCAAATCATATACTAAAAGTACCAATTACTGTAACCATCAGGGAAACTGGTCCAATACTATTGTTTGATGTCTATAGCTGTACTTGTCAAGGAAATCAAGATTACTGCCAGTATTTTCTTTTTGTGATAGCCATGATTTTGCTATAATTTTTGAGAAAGCTAATTTGAACCACTTTACTTGCAGATGTAGTAACTGATACAACATTTTATTAGTGGATAAATTCTTGAATCTAAAAGTACTGGCAGTACTTCCTAGCTCTGTGCATATGTACATATATAGACACATACATATACATACAGACATACACAAATAAGGTATATGCATATATGTACATATATATAATGTATATACATATTTACTTATTTCTTATACGATACATAGGGATTCAATATGATGCTCTCTGCATTTTCAAGAACTGCTGCTTGACACATCAAACTTCATGTAGCTTACAAATCTAGCATATTGTACCTTTGGTGGGCTGCAGGTATTGCGTGTTATAGAAAAGCTTCTTATCCTCTGTATTATCTAATGCAGACTGTCATGTAACATTTTTGCAAGTCAAATGTGCATATCACGGTGGTTCACACACGAGCATCAGCATATTATATTTCGTATAAAAGAATAAAAAGTCATGGAATGCATGGCAGGCTTACAAAATATACTTAATACATAACAATCAAAATCAGAACCATATTAGATGGAACATTATCAACTGATGTATAGAAGTATACCTGACCATGGAAAAGGAACACAAGCACGTGGTTCATAACTACAGCAAAATGCATCAATCAAGAAGCATTGCAGGCTTTAAGTCATGGACTTGTTAGTAGGTTAGAAGAGCATTTATTCCGAGAGTCCAAAATTATTGCCCTAACCATATTTCACTCTCAAGAGAAACACATTAACCCTAGACAATATCGGAGCTCAGTACATCACTTTCACTCTCATACTTCATTCAACCTCTTTAAGTACTGAAAGCCTCCTTAACTCTTTACAGTGAGAAAAATGTCAGTCGAAGAGTTTATTTAAAGGGTTAGCATGGTACCATCTTGTGTACTTCCCTTACGCAATGATAATAATTAAGTAGTCGACCAGCAAAACTTCCAAGTACAGCAGAGTGTAACAGCCATTAGCAGGGATGTGAAAAATCTGTGAACATTTGAAGTGTCAGTATCATTAGTAGTAAACTATTGTATCTGGATAATATTGATGATGTCATGTGTGTGAGATGTAATAAGTAAAATATTCTTCCATGTTAGAAAACTAAAGGGATCTTCCCTGCTCTGTGCATAGAACTTCATCCTTACAAACTACATATTTGAGAGCATACAGTATATATTGCAGCCATCTACAAGAAATTTCAGTCTTGAAATATGGAAAGCAAATACAATAAAATAAACATTAAATATGCTTATATGTGTGTAGGACACAGACATGTGTCAAAGAAACTCATTCAGAAATCCATTCATTCTTAGGGCACATGCCTTGAACAATCATATGCAAATACTCACACACCCATTCACAAACGAGTGTTTGCAATATCCTTAATTCCTTTTAGTAAATATCTATATTTTCTCTTTCCCATTAAGAATTAAGTTGTCCTAACATATCAGATCATTTCAGCATGTTAATTGGAACAGGACAACGGGGATCTTTATTTAAACAGGGAATAAAAGAAATGACAGAAAAATATCTTACTTTTTCCATGTACATGTACAGATAAAGAGAAAACACATACATATACAAAAGCAGTCTTACTTAAAAACACACATCTAGACACTTAAATCTTCATATCTCATCAGAAATTCCAACACATGAAAACTAATAACCATGGTTTCTCTAAAGAAAACTTAAATATCAATTAAAAGTCGCATTTGAGAAAACTTATGGTTACTTTCTCTAACACATACTTTGAGCATGAGAAACATACGTCATCACTGTAAATGTGTAGACAATACCAATATAAGGTAAGCCATAAAAGAACAAGAAATGTGAAATAAAAACTATGTGCACTTTCCTAGCTATCAAGAATAATATAGGGATACACAGTTAGCACAGTAAGATTGGCCCATTTGAGTTACATTTCTATACTTTTGAATGTGCAAATTATCAATGTATGCATTGAGTTTAATTTTGCATTGCAAGAAGATACCAAACAAGTAAAGTCCACTTATTAAAATTGAAAAAAAGGATACCCCAAAGTCCTTTTGCTTCCATACACAAACTCTAGCGCAACTCAATATCCCTGCTTGCAAAGGGTGACACCTTTTGACTTTTAAATCAGTATCTTGTGATCCTTGTGCTGTTTCAACTCCTGTGTCTCTATACATTATCTATTTGTGACACTTTTTTGAGTCACTGGAGCCAGATTTTCCCTTCTGAAGTCTCCACTCAAGCTTCATGCAACCTGCAGCCCATCCACTTGATTACTGATAAACAGACAATGTTGAGAATTCATTTTACATTAACCATGTAAATTAATTAGATTTTCAAAAAATGATCATGATTTTTCAAGTTCAGCATCATCCAGTGAAACCAATTTATAGCCAGCCACATGGAATAACCCAGCTCATTTGATTATGGCATTCTCATACAAATAATTACAATAATAAAAGCAATTACAATATGCCACACATTACAGCTTTAAAGAACATAGTTGTTAGTATATCCCTATTAAAAAAAAGTGAAAACCTAACTTTCTGCAAAGAAAAGCTAAATGTTTACACAACTGCAAAAGGATGGAAACCTACTTGGCACACAATACAAGAAAGTCAAGTTACAGGTGTTGCTGTGGATCTAATCTTAAGTACTGACTGAGACTTTGGTAATGCTGTATCAGTCACCCTACACAAGAGGGATGCTGTTTCGAGGTAAAGAAAAAAAATCTTACAAAATACTGTGACACAGACAAAGGGGAAACTAATTGGACATGAGAATGCATTTGGTACCATATCTTTAGGCTCTATACAAGTTAAAAACAAGTTGGCTCTAATTTCCACCAATCATTCAATCCTTTCAGCATCCTGATCCAATGGAATTAGCTTTCTAATTGTAGGATAAAAACCTAAAACATTTTGGGATTGTTGCAAATAATTTATTTTGCACATAATAACAATATGAGTAAGCAATGAAGACATTACAAGAATTACAAACAGGATGACAGGATATGATGTGCCGTGCAAAACAGCAGGATTGTAAGGCAAAGAAGTCCTAGGCATTTGTGAATTATTGTCCTTACATAATACCAATCATATCTCCTTGAATTGCGAGTAAAAAATAGTCGGAAATGTCAGCAAGGAACTGGCTATGAGTTAGTTTATAATTAATTTTTTCAAAGAAGGTGACTTAGAAGGAGGACTTGTATCATTTTTAAAAATCCTTTTACATCTATTCGTTTTGTGTTTATTTTTTTTTTCGAAATTGTTTGCGAGTCTCTTGAAAATAATTTCCTCGACTACTTGAGTCTAGTTCCAGCTGATTCATCATCATAAAAAAGAAATAATAAAAAAGACAAGGTAGATATGCCTCCACACCAAGGACCCGCACTTAACAAGCCCTCAAGCAGTGATTTATGGAACAACAACACCTAGACTGCAGTGCCCGCATTGGACCCACATTGTGTTGTGATGGGCGTTGGTGATTGGTCCCTTAGTACTCTTCCTCCTCTGGGGGGGGAGGAACATCCTCAACATCCTCTGGGGCAGCAAAGCCATCCTGGAGAGAGAGAGAATGTGTTGGGTTTTGTTAAACATTTAGTTATTGATAAAAATAAGAATACAAAAAAAAGGAAAGAAAAAAAAAAAACTACCAATAACATTATCTTTATCATGCATTTTCTGAAAGAAAAGAGTAAAATCTTTTACTTTTATTTTTAATCCATTGTTCCTTATACTGTGCTACAGAATGGTTGATGCCAAGTGTAATAAAGCAAGCAATACATGTGTGATTCAGCACCTGTTTTCTCAAGCTAAGGAAAAAAAAGGAAAAAAGAAAAAAGGGAAAAAAATCAAGAACAAGAGAAACCACAAACCTTTTAATAATGAAAAAACAAATCACTTATAGCTACTTGTGAATCACAGATGATAAACTTTAAGCCAGAAACTAAACACAACATTCCAATCCTAGTAACAGCAAAAACACACTAAAATTCTCATTCAACAATAAAAAAAATCATGTTTAGAAGGTCCATTAAAAATAAACCGAACCAAAAGAATTCCTCTTAGCACTTGACAGAGTGTATTTATCAAAGAAAGGAAATGAAAAGAGTGAAGGAAAAAGGCAGGAAAAACTGACATTTAGACTTTTCAGTTAAGATCCAGCAGCACTAGTACTAAAACCTACTGATAATGCAAAGTACATAAAATCCTCTAGCATACTGGCATGTTCTATCTAAACCATTTCCATGTCAAATGTGTAATAATCATTCCTAACGTCAGGTCCTCCTGTTAAAATAGAATCCACATGATATTAGTCTCTGTACCATTATGTTCATAACAAAACCATGAAATGTCCTACAAGTATAATATGCTTTACAGCAGACACATACACATCCTGGAACAGCTAAGCTACAATCACACAACACTTCAATCATAGTATGACTAGTACTTAACCAAGTCATGCCTTGCAACATCTAATCACATCATGGTGAAAATCACGTCATGAACCTAGACCCCAGAAGCTGTGGTGATGCCTCAGGAATCAGGCCATGAGCTGGACAATAGCCAAGGCTTGGAGCAGCACATGCTAACACACACCACCAAACGTGTCAAGATTTTACCCGCTGTAAATGGGGGAGGGGTTGGTAAATAAATAATACTAAAATCAAAACGCTAATAACTATTCTTTTTCATTTTTTAGTATAGCCTTGTGTATCCATCTATCATTCATATACTAATACACCCATAACTATAGGAAACATACTGTTAATAATGTATCATAACACCTCCCTCATATACATAAGTACCACCTCCAAAGGTAACCCAAAGTCTCTGGGAAAATGTGTTCACTGTACCATTTTTATGTGAAATGTCTCTGCACATAGATGGCTCTGGAAGTACTTAGCACAAAGGAGTCAATTAGTAGACACTCTGACCAAACCTGATTTCACCTTTCCTTTTTATTTGCAAGAAAAAAGGCTTTTTTTACTAAGGCTATCAGTACCGATACTGTTATTTTTATCATTGACACTGCTAATAGCATTATTAGACACCAGAAAATATTTTTGAAAATCAAGGAAAAGGATAAACAGGTGACATATGAAGTACTCGTAATTGGCTCATTGGGGACTTGGTATTC
>NC_091562.1:5081285-5108785 GCF_042767895.1 Penaeus vannamei
ACTCGAAGCACGTTTCCCCCGTCTATTCTGAATGTATTGTGATTTTAACAATGTATGCACGATTTGACAGGAGACGTTGGAGCCGAGAGACACTGCCGGTACTTCAACCTCGTCTCACGTACTTACTTCGCTAGGCATGCCATTATTTCCACCCTCTCTCCCTTGCCCTGGAGATAAAGATGCCCAGAAAGCACACTAAACCATTGCCTTACCTAGAACTAGAGAGAAAAAAACGAGAAAAATAGAGTCCCTTCCGATCGGACTTCTGGACACCCGAAGAATGACAAGTGATGACCGCGATGCGCACGGGGAACGTCAAATAATCTCAAAATTCGAATATTGTTACATTTTCCGTGATTAGAACTCAATCTATATCTGATTATTTAATACTAATAAGTATTGGAGAAATTATACATTAAAACATAACGGTAAAAAATCTAGGAACTTACTTCTACATGTAAATAAAGAGAATAAAAATATTTACGAATGCATATTTTCCATAAATACAATAATAATTTACAAAAACCTATTCAAACCAATATTAATATTACAAAACTCATAAATATCACCTTAAATTACGAACAGCAAAAATGATGACACACATGAGTCATAGTATTGTCTTGGTTCAAACTCGAACGTGGAATGTGTTTGGTGCAAGTCACTGATCGGAAAACCGGGACTACGCTCGTTTCTCTCTTATTTTCTGATTTTAAGTCCTCGCCATGACTTTACAGTGCCTCATTGGTGAGTTCTGGGGTTCTATTTTACGTTGAAGAGTAAAGATTGGTAATTTGAGGGCTGGCCGAGGAGGGATTTTTATGTTTATGTAGTATGTGGGTTTCTGAAATGTCATGTCATTTTGTTGCTCTTGATTTGAGCCTGTTGATTGAACATATCTTATTTTAGACATTACATTTAGGGATCTTACGTGAATATTATATCCGAGGTTCTCTGCAACTCCTTATTTTGAATAAGAGAACAGGTTTACCTATTGTCTTCGATAACTTGTGTTCATGATACTCTTTTAAGGTAGAGTTGCACAATAGTTCCTCATTATGAATCCCAGTGAATTTGGTGATGATGGATTCCTCTCACTCTCTAGTAATCAAATATGTAGAAATTATTGCATGGGACCGACCACCCACTAGCGACAAATTTTAATTTTGACCCCATCAACAGTGGAAGGCTTGAAAGGTACTAAGGAAATTGCGGGGTAAAGAATGAGTGATATATACAGTATCAGTCCCTGTATTGCCCCCAGGGATTGCCCATGGGGAGTTGCTGCCCCCCCAAATCCTACAATGGAATGTAAAAAATCCTCCAGATATTCACTGCAGGAGAGAGCGTACGACTGCCATGCAGGAGCACTCGATACAGAATCTGTTTGACGCTATATATTTCCTATGTATTTGGATACTAGAGAGTGAGAGGAATCCATTGATGCCAAAATCGTTGCAATCTGATGTGCAGAACTATTTGTAATAGTGTTGAATATATAAATATATATTTGGTAGTTTTTAGGTATTTACCACCAAGAGCGATGCACTCTCCAGAGTTGAAGTCCCAAAACCAGGGTATCTTGCAAGCCCAAAAACCCAAACCTAATCTTTCCTAACTTCGATTTACTCCCTGGACAGGGGAGGAAGCAAGCCCCCTGTATTCCCCCTTATTAGCACGCGTTCCCCGCACAAAAATTATTTGGTAAAATTCTGTCCACTTAAATGTAGTTCTCGGATAACTTTCCCTGCATGCTTAGTTCTTTTTTAAATCATCTTCCGCACATAAAATTCTTTTGACGTTTCCACGCACTTGTTTCATCATCCAGCCACAGATCTGTCAGTGCAATTGTAGACAGAATGATGTTTTCCTCACATGAAAAAATGTAATATTCCCCATGCAAGGAAGATACTCTACAGCCTGGCATGGCCATTAAGCACTGTGGCTGTGTAAGGGTGTTGAGGACTCACTCAAATAGTTTTGTTATTTTGCAGTAAATGTGAGGCCGCAGCAGCTGTACTTGTGTTGTTCAACTCTATTTATTATGCTCTATTAGATGGTAGTGTAGAGTTCTGTCTATCTCGATAACATTAACCATTTTAAATTTCACACAACCATCTAATCATGCAGTTATAATTTCTTGTTATGATTATTTACCATATTATATGCGCAAATCTGTAGTTGTTTTATATCGTAATTCTTTCAAGCTGAAGTAATCTTAATTGTTCGCCGATTGCAACAATTTTGGCATCAGGGAATTCGTTTTACTCTCTGCTATTGAAATAAATCAAAGTTATGTCATGGAAACCCCCATTAGCAACAATCTTGGTTCTAATTGTAGGGGAGGGCATGAAAGGTACCAGGGAAATTGCATGGGAAAACATGATTGAAATACACTGATTCAGTCACTATTTTGTCTAATGCAACCCCCCTCCTGGGGGGCTGCTGCGCTCAACTCCTGCAATGGAAGACAAAATGCCTCTATGTATTCACAGCAAGGTAGAGTATACAACCATCATGGGAGTGCCGAACCTATCCAATGCTCTATCCTGCCATACATTTGTTATGGATTCTTTGTTTACCTGGGCAGGGGTTGAGTGGCAGCAGCCCCTCATGGCTGTGTCACTTTTCATCTATGATATTTACTTCACAGGTTGATAGTAAGAAAATTGTGCAACATGGAATATTTTGGGTAATTCTTTATGGTACAGATGCATTTCCCAAAATCTAAGTCCCCAACTCCATGTCACAAAATTTTGTTAATAATTTAGTTGCCTTGGTGGGGTGTGCACTTCAGGCACTGCTTAAGGGGAGGGTTGATTAGGGGCTCTGCGCTGGAAAACATTGGCTTCACCTCAGTATGTACAGCAAGATATAACCGAAACTCGGGAGCACTGAGTGGACTTCGGGTGTGGATGGTGCTTTCTGTGATCATCTTCCTTTATTTGTGGCATTACAGTCCATGTCCGGAGATTATTTCTTGTACAAATGACTATAACTTTTAGTAGGGATCTGGGGCCAAGCACCCAATAGGGAAATACGGCAGTTGGATGTGGGTTTGAGGGGTAAGCCCATGTGTTTGGAAGGTTTTAGGTTGATAGAGTGATGTTTGTCGATTTCCCAGGAATGGCTGGAGTAATAGGGACTTAAATCTCAGAGGGGTGCAGTTACTTCGGAAAGAGTTCCAAAACTTATTTATGTCATATGAAGTGGAAAACAACACCAGATTCATGCATGTTTTACAGTGTATAATTGATGATAGTAAGGTTGGATGGATGTTTGAAACTTAAAAAAAAAGGGGAAAAAAAAAAATAATGTGAAAGCTTTGCCCACATACCCCCATCTTAGTGGTGTGTACTTACTCTTCATACAGCTTTTGTCGCGACCTATTTTCATCACTCCTGATGTTATTCTTTGCCTGCGCAGAATATTTCAAGGATTAATCTTTACAGTACAGTTGCACTCACCAGAGACTAAGTCCCCCAACTCCACATTACAAACTTTATTCAGCAATCACTGTAACTGGGTGTACCCTGTGGGCACTGCCCAAGGAGAGGGTTGATTATGGGCTTTATCATAGTGCAGTCCTTATGTAAATAGCCTGTATACCAAAGTATGATGTAATACATAACTTTATTATTTAGTAACTTCCAAAGGCATTGCCATAAATAAAGAGTGTCCTAAATTTTGTCATTTTGTCTAGTATAGGCAAAGTTTAATTTGTGCCATATGTTTGTGTAAAATTCTAAGCACAGTTATAGCTAAAGAATTATAGATTTATTTTAACTGTTGCAAATGTCAATAACTTGAGGGGTTGGAGGTCAGGCCCAACCATCATTTGTTAGTATTTGTCATTTCCATGTAGTTGATTGTTCAACTGTGCTACATTTTAGCTAGTTCTAAAGAATGTATTTGATGCTGTCCTTTTTTATCACTTGTAAGTACTCAGATTTGATTTGCATCAATTGATTACCACTCTTCCTGCTCTTCACAATCCTCCCAGGCAAGAGAAATCAGTATGTATCTCATTTATAATTTCAGGACTGCCAAGGGTAAATCTTTATGGTATGGATGCACCAAGCTAAGGCAAATTGTAGACAAAAAGTTAGTCGTTGGTATAAGATATAGTCTGTAGACATGATTGGTAATGCAGTCTTTTTAAGGAAAAAGATTTCAAGTACAGTTCACAGCCAATGCCTACTCAGTGCTCCTGCGTGGACATAGGCTCTATCTTGCTGTGCATACCAGAGTGAAGACAATGTTTCCTGGGGGTGTCAGGGGCTAGAGACCCAGTCACAGTAACTTTGATTGTTGAATAAATTTTGTAACGTGCAGTTGCGGACTTTAAGAATTAGCCTCCCAGCAGGGTGATTGTTATTATTTCAGACATTGTTATTATTTTATCATTCACCCCATGGGTCCAGGTGCTTCATTGCATTCATGTGACCCAAAATCCAGGCATTAGGCTTCCTTGAATGGCCAGTCTCACAGGTTTGTGGCTTGTAGGCAGGGTGCACACAAACAATTATGTGCAGTGTAAAAACCTCTTCCCTCCCCTTTGCAATGTTCTTATCTCTTTTTATGCATATGCAATTTTTGCTTTTTTGCCATTTTTCATTGCCCTTAAATATCATTTGATATTATCTATAGGTAGTCCATAACTCTTGCAATAATAACAATGTCTAGTAATCCATAGTATCCAGAGCAGAACCATGTCAAGTAATACAAATCTTCATCAAGCTTGCTGATTCATACTTGTTGATTATTTGCCAGGGATGTCTGCAGACTCCATTTTGGCAGAATGTATATGGTGGAGTTCAAGTTGTTATTGCTTGATACACTGGTTCACAGACTTTAAGAATAAACTTTGGGCTTTTATACTGTGTATAATGTGTGAGGGATTTATACTGAACAAATTGTATATAAAACAACAAAGGAAGGAACAAAGAACATGTGATTATACAGAAGGCCCTTTTGCTAAATTTCTTATTCATGCCAGAAAACAGCAATTTATTGAAAAGGCTATTCATATATTTCTGTTTTCCTGTTCTTCTTTTCACTTTTTATTTACATAACAGTATCTGTGATATTGGTGCTTAGGCTAAAGACAACAAACATTCACCACATGTGTCCCAGGACTTGAGTTAACATATTTTAATATAATTTTCATATTTTCACAGGTGCAAAGTTCAATGACTTTGTATTGATGGCCACAGACATGAGCCATCTTCAGAGCATCATGGTACAGAAAGGAGGTAAGCATTTGATATTGTAAAGAATTTTCTGTATATCAGAAAGTAGTTAATTATTTTTCCAAATGTGAATTATGCTGCATACAGACTGCCCGTCCAGCTTTGATGGATGACTTGTTACCACAGATAGACAAGTTGTTTCTGTTTGGAGCCCTCAGCCCTTGCAGTGCTCTGCTGGTACAGAAATAAGTTGAATTCCATAGTCAATTTATTTTATAATAATGTGTTGATGTGGAATTATTAGATATAAACTACAATGTACAGCCTCAAATTTCCTGTAATACAGACTTATAGCAGATTCTTGGACAGAGTTAATGAAAAAAGTTGTTACATTGTGACATCTGGCATCTTTGTTTGTAAACTAACATTAGACTCCATCTACTCTCTGGAGGTCTCAGTTGATGATTTCCTGACTAGTTTGCTTGATTGGAAGAGCAGTTCCAAATGCAGCCTAAGTTATAAGTACCAGTATATTCTGACTCATTCAGTAAACCATTTTCATGACCCTTAAATATGTGTGCCATTTTACTTTGGAATTTATTGGAAATACTATAGATATCTCAGTTACAGTATTTGTATATTGAAAATTTAGGAGAAAGAAAAATTGTAATATATAGAGATTTGTTAATAGACTTTTTTGTTACCTAACAGATGACGACAAGATGTACAAAATGTCGTCAAACCTGGTAATGGCAGTGTCTGGAGAGCCAGGAGACACAACCCAGTTTGCAGAGTACATTGCCAAGAACATTCAGTTGTATAAGATGCGCAACGGCTATGAATTGGCCCCCTCTGCAGCAGTTCACTTCACAAGACACACTCTTGCCACACACCTGCGCTCTCGGGTATGTATTGCTGGCTTTTTTCATTAGGAACAGATAAAGGTCTTTAAACCCTTCACAAGAGAATTTTCCTTTGACCTTACAGTGATTAGTATTTCATGTATTTTATCTTAAGTGTCCATATGTAATGCTGAATAGTTCTTTGTTTTTACTCTCCATTTTTTGACTGTAAGTTGAGTAGTTTGCTTGTTATGAGTGTGTTCATATTAGTTTGTTTTGGAGTATTGTGTAAGTTCAAGTATATACCCAAAAGAACATCAACTTCCTTTGCGACAACACTGCTTTAGTTATTTTATCATTACAGTATTAATTGTAAATGCTCCCCAATCCAACAACCTAAGAAGAATTTTCTTTAATTTTTCATATTGGAGTTTGTCATAAATAATTTTCTGTATATACTGCACTGCTTTGATTTTAGGAATTAGATCACATATCTTGTTTGGGGGTGGGGATGTCTTTGAAAATTATTTTTTTACAAGGTATCTCATGATACATATGTTGAATGAGATGTATGCAGTATTGCACTCAGAAACCAGTATAATATAAAGTATCTATTTATCTATGTATATATATATATATATATATATATATATATATATATCACTGTTTTATTTTTACCAACTGCATGTGATAACCTGTTTCAAAAGCAATTTGTATTTTTCAGGAACCCTATTTTGTAAACCTGTTGATGGGTGGATATGACACAAATACCAATACAACTGAACTCCATTACATGGACTACCTGGCAGCATCTGTTCCAGTCAAATATTACGCCTTTGGATATGGTGGCATGTTCACTCTCTCCATTATGGACAAGGAATACAGACCTGGTAAGTTGCCAGAGGATATGCTCTTAGAACAGACATGCTTAAAGGAATCGGCAGTAGAAGGAATGCAGTTGTATGTATAGCCTGTATTTGTTGATGTTACTTTTTTTAGGGCAAGGGGTTTGGTCTTTTTATCAGTTTATTAAAATTTCTGGTGTATAACTTGCTGGGTGAACTTCAGATATCTTTGGAAATATATTACTATCCCAGATGATTTAGATATAACAGGAACTTCTCAAGTAATAGATATGCCATTCAGAAAAAAAAAGAATGATCATGCATAACTCACTTTTCAGACTTAAACCAAGACCAGGCCTATGAACTCCTCAAGAAATGCACCTCAGAGATCAAGCGAAGGTTCTTGGTCAACCTTCCCAAATTCCGTGTCAGAATTATCTCCAAGGACGGAATCAAGGATCTGCCTCATATTGTTGCAGAGGGTGAACCAGCATAAATGGAATGCCTAAAAGGGGTCAACTGTGCGATTTTAGGGGTACAGTGACATCAAGAATTCACATTCTCCATTTGTTTTCCTTCCTGTTTCCATAGCAGGATTTGGGGGAAAAGGAATCAATATAAAGCACTCTGTTTTTACGAATGAATAGTTCCGAGTTGGAAGATCCTTTTTTGTAATTTGAGAAATATTGCTGATACATATTATTTCTAGTGTGATGAAGTGCGATATTTGTCTGATATCTTCTGAAATATAATATGAATAAGAATCAGTTTTTCTTTGATATCCAATGTATAGTTGCATAGACTTTTACTTTGTATAGGAATCTGTGGACTTTGCTTATAAAGACTATTCATTGAATAAGCTATTGGTTCAATCTTAATACATTTTAGTTTTTTTTTTTAAATATGCTGCCTCAACTTTGTAGCCATTACATTATAAAAGTTGACCACTTGGTTTATATTTCCTGAAAGTGGAAAGAGACAAAAAGGAAAGTGCAAATTATACAGCATTGTTTCCCATTAATTGACTCTTAGGTATTTGTGTCATGTTGCTGCGGGTAAAAAATATTAGACCAATGGTTGGTATCATAAAAACAAAAATGCTCCCATGATTTTTGATACACAAGTTAATTCATTTTGACTTTCTATTTCTATTAATGGCCAGGGGAACTTATGAGGACATGTGTTTGGTCTTTTCTCTTCCTCCTTTCCTTTTCTTTCTCTTCTCTAACCGCTTTTCTTAAAATGTGAGAGCTGTATTAACCCAGTGCCGACGGGTAAAATTGTTTGCAAAGTGGACGTAAGAACGAGATTGTTGGTGCGCATCGGCAGTTTCCCCTGTTTGCACCTGGCTCGATCGGTAGTTTGCGAGCAACGTTTAGTACCTAATAGCTTTTATTTTGCTATAATTTATAAAAATATTAATATTTTGAAGGTTTACCTTCATTATAGGTACCATTGCCTAAAATCTTCACCATATAAATGAAGCTGCTACTATCAGAGAAAAACAAACTCCGTCTGATGAGCCAGTGGTATGGGAATGGGCATGATACGATGCCATCCATGTTTCGGTCAACAACAGCCATTACATGTACATACATGCCACCCGACGACTAGGGGTTAAAAGGAAAAGACTGGCTTTAGGTCAGTCCTGAACAGCCTCAGGGGAGCCCTTACCCCTCATGGGGACCCCTCTCCATTTCTCTTCCCCATGTACTCAAGGCTAACCATGGCCAATAATGATTTTCCACTCTCCTTTGGGGCATTGAGACTTTCCCCTTAATCAACTAGCGCCACAGACATAACTTTTCCACTTGGGCACACAGATTGTATCGGGAAATGGAGCAGCATTATTTGGCAGGGTGCACTGGATACCAACAATTCTGATATTGAAAATGAAATTTACAAAGAAATGGCTCCTACATACTTAAATACTTGGGTAATGCCATCATAATGTTACCTGAGTTTGCCAGTTTCTTTTTTTATTCTATATGTGACCAAATAATAATAATAAAAATTGGTGTGGTCTGCATACTGTAGACTAGCATCTAAATGTTATTTGGTAAAAAAAAAGGTTATTTGTCAATTTTGTTTGGTTAAAAAGGCTAACAAAAACAGTATTTGAATTTGAATCCAACACTTATACAAGTAATATGGAAAAAATATATATATATAACGCCATGCATAGGTTATATGATGCAAGGTATGAAGCAGTGAAAAATAGTTTTAAAAAATTATATATATAAAACCAAAGAGTCGATACATTTCATAACTCAAGAAAACAGTTTTTCTTTTGTCCCTGCAGTATCAAAATCAAAGCAAAATAAATATTTTTTTAATAAAAGACTAAATGCCATACCTTCTGTAACAAAAATGAAGTGAGGGTGTTAAAGAAACAAATCAATTTTAAAATGATTTTATTATACAGATATAAAATACTATATATATATATGCATGTTTTCCAAAAAATTACCACGTTTCTGTACGAGTCATGATAACTGTTATTATCTTCTCTGAACACAAGTTATGCAAGCAAAATTCCCTTACAAAATTAATACAAAAATAACTGGATGTCTTGTAATGGATCTGTGAAATTGTGAACTTCTGCTCAAAAAGTAGTCACACCATTTGGCTGTGTGGAATGAATATGAATAATAAAATGCGTGGTTTTTTGGGGGGCATTACAGAAATATACCCTACAATATTCATGTAGCTGCAACAGATCATAATGAGTATATATTTTTTTTCTTATAACAACTTCTACTAAAGTTCATATATATATATGTATAAACTGCATATGTACTATCTTATTATTTTCTTCTTACATGAAGTGAATGCCGTACATAGGCTAAATGATGTTGCATGGAATGAAGTTGTGAAAAATGGTCTCTATAAAAATAACCTTTTCATATCCAGTTCTACATCAGTATAAATTTTAACAACTGACAACACCTGTAATAACTTCCAAAAGTCTTAACACTTTATATTTCTTATTTCAATTATTTTTCATTTCACTATACTTTGTCATTATTACAATACAAAAACACTTAAAAGCACAAACAGAATTAATTCACGATGGACGCTTTTTACACATCTAATGTTCAAATATTTGAATACCTTCTCAAGTACAGAATCATGAACAGAAAAAAAAATCCAGTTAGTACATAGGTACAGTTAAATGTAATACACAAAATATAGCAAATACCTTCACTGAAACTAGAACTGCAATAAGGATTCAGGGATCTAGCATTTAGTATAATGTTCAAGCATATGTCAACATCTAGCAGACTTGTTAAGGAAGCTGTATTTTGAAAGGAAGTATCTATATGTACTATTAAGAGAAGAAACTGTTCAGCTGGCTGGGTTTTATAAAATCACAAATACTATAGAAATATGCAGCTAATTCTTGCACATGCACATTAGATATTCCTCAGAGCAATATTCACTGCCAGTCTGAAGCACAGCAGGATTGAAGAAAAAATTGAAGAAAAAAATTGCTCGTAACTATCATGAAAGAATTTCAGAGTCTGGTAACGTGACCAGACAGAAGAATTTTATTGCTACTGAATGTGGTTAAAGATATCTGAATATCAAATACATCAACAAAAACAGAGGAAAGGTCAACGAGAACAGTGTGTTTATTGAATAGTGTCAATAACCAAATCTTTAAAGCTTAAAGGAATGAAAAATACTTAATTGTGACAAGAGCATTTGAAACCAAGAAATACTGATCTGAAATGAGGTACAGCACTGGAGGCAATGAGAACAGAACAGAATTTGTACATCAAAAAAAAAATCCACAACACGAGATTAAAAAACAGGAGAGCATATCTAGTTCAACTATGTTTTCATATTTTAGATTCAACTTATAAATCTTACAATTTATAATTTGCTTTTTAAAACTATAAAGTACTTTCCCATCACCAGCATAAAATCTCTGTAACATAGTAAAATATATACTTATATCACTGCTCTAACTAAATATGGTTAAACACTAATAAAATCCTCAGATTCACAACATGAGATTACCATGCCATATTCAGCATCACATACTAAATACACAGAAAGATCTATATTCCTCTTCTTTAATATACCGAGTCCTTTGCTAGAAAATATCAAACATCAACATATATACAAAATCTGGCACAAATATTTCTTACACTGCATAAGATTGATAATAATAATAATAATAATGGTAATTATGAAGTTCATTTGACAGTAATAATTACACCTTCACTTGGCTACAAAACAAAGAATTTTATAGCTTAAAAAAAAAAAATCTTTCTTTGTATTTTCTTAAAAACTATACAAATGGCACCAAAATGTGAAAAATACATCATTATTTCTCTTCTCGGTTATAGCATGGTCAGTTGACCAAGTTTAGAGCATTTCCACAGTTGTAATAATAATAATAGATGGAAGACACCAAGTCTCTTTGGACGTAGTTATTTATTCACATCCATGAGATTATGCAATGCTATTGAATGGTAATTCACTTTTTCTCAGAATGGTACAAGATACACATTTTTGCATACATACATTTCAACCCACAAACATTATCAATGCATGAACACGCAAACACATACATACATGCATGCACTTGTGCATACAAACACATGCACACACACACAAACGCACACAAACAAGTACATGAACACACAAACCCACACAAACGCATGCACACGCATACACACACGCACATGCAGACACGCACACATACATACATGCACACACACAAACACAAACTGAAAGAATATGATCATAAAAAAAATGAATCAACATCATATACACTGCATGCTCTCAATCATATTGAAACATTCTTGTGTCCAATATAATGCTTTAAGAGTACAAATGCAAGTCTAAGTATGAAAGAGCACATTTGTAAATTGCCTGTGCTTCTGTGCCTGTAAGAAATATTGTGACATCTAAAGAACACTGAAGCATGAATAGTTTGGAACAATTCAATAATAAAAAAAAAAAATGAATGGCTGACTTCTACATTAGCTTGTGCATTGTACCAAAATCCTTGGAATTGGCAAAAATGAAGAGCACAGCACATTATTATTTCATCTTGCATTATGAGTAATAAATTTCCATAAGACAATTAGGAACTATTACTTCAAGTATGTGTGACAAAGTGCCTATGACACTATGATCAAAGGACACGTGGAGTTAGATACAGCCTCCCAGCTGATCATAAATGTGAAAGCAGCCTCATATATGACAGAACTTGAAAATGGATAATAAATACATGGTGCTAAAATACCCTTCTAAAAAGCACCTACATTTGCTGTTTATATCTACTGGTATCTTATATAAATAGAAATCAGCAACATTACCTGTTTGAGGTGGCTTGGAATTTGTCAGAGATATGGATAGCATGAAGTCCTCTTTTCATTCTTTTAAAACAAAAATCTACACGAATAAAGAAAAGAAAAGTTGGAAAATGACGAACAAACAGTTTCATGCAAAGTGAATAAATTCTTAACTGTAATTACAGAAGCTTATTTGGAGGACTTGCTTCAATCATCTGGATTTTAGAACAACTGAAAATTCTTTGTTCTTTGGAACCTTTTCAGGTAATACAGGTACTGGAGTAAAAGAAGTAAATGTTGTGAGATGACGCTTCATAGGCTTCCATAATCAAATCACATTATATCAAGTAACATGTCATGATACAAATTTGCAAGTAAATATTTTGTGAATATACTTTCAATAATAATTTCTTGGGTATATGTTTGGCCTAAAGAAAAGTTCTATATATGAAGGTGTTATCCTTTTTTTAAAATTGTGCAAAGGAGTTTTCCCAAATAGCATACGGACATGCTGCAAAGTTTAAAATGGTTCTCTTCCATAGCACACATTCATAATAGATTTAAGTATTTGGAGGGGGGGAGAAAAAAAAAAAAAAAAAAAGTTATAGTACTTTTAAATATAACATTTTCTTAATGTAATTTGACCTGAGGCATTTGAAAACGAGTGCAGACTTCCAGAGAAAAGTATGTACGTTTACCCACCACTCTTCTTTTGCTATCTACCCTCTAAGTATAGAGATTACAGTGAGCAATTGAGTACATTGTACAAACGCTGTTGGTTGAATTCTCCTTATAATACCTATCATTCTCATCCAGTCCTGAGCCAATCACTAAGTTGCGCAAGTTACAGTAGTTTGTGCCAAAATCTATCACAGCATAGGACAATCCAGACACGCTCACCGCCTATGAAAAAAGAAAAATTACCCTGTCATTAGCAAATTGTGCTAAAGAAAAAGGAATAAATATATAACAAAATCCATTTACTTTTTTATCTGTTCAATGCTTTAGTCTACTATACTGAGGGAAATAAAAAACAAGATGCTTTTATGACCCTCCTTAAAATCTATCATACTGTCCATTTAGTAGTAAAGTCAGTCTCAAGGAGAAAGTGATATACTTTAAGTTTGTCATTTATCTAACAACCCATCTACTATATAATTCATAATCCAGTTTCACAAGTGACATCTCATTTTCTGGTGTTCAAAATCAAATAAGCACCAGTAGAGCAACAGGCAAAAGACACCTACCGTTACATGGCAGTTTCCACCGTTGGCATTCATGGTGAAGTTCAGCTTATCCTCAAACTTTAACAAAGGAGTTCTGTGCAAGCCTCGGATAACGTTTCCATCTTCACCCAGGTACTGTGGAGATGCATGGGAAATTAAATATTGCAATCCTTGAAGTATGCCCAGGATCACATGCCATACAGCATATAATCCACACCAACTGTTGATAAGAAAGACCTTTCTTGCTAATTAGCTGGAAGGATCTGTTTAAGCACAAAATGGAGTCTGATCAAGGAAAACAGTCTATTATCTTTACTCAACATAACAAATGACAAATACAAACTTTGGAAAATGAAAAAACAGTGCTTCTGGAAAAAAAAAAAAAAAAGTGTTACATAGAGAAGGCAAGGAATGATCATAACACACATGTTCCTGTAAGTCAGGCCTAAAAGCCACACATCAGGGAGATATACTACACATGGGCTGCCAGGCACCCAAATCCAACAGATTTAGCATTCAATAGGGAAAAAGTCCTTTAGACATTAATTCAACTCTTTTTTTTTTTTTTACAATACCTCATAGCCGCACTGTTGTTTTGTAGAGCAGTCATCATGCTCCCAGGCCTTCATCTGTTCAATAAGCTTGGTTTTCACTGTTGTGCAGGACTTGCCAAATACCCTACAAGAAAAAAAAAAAAAAAAAACAAGCTTCATATACTTAGTTTATCATTCTTGAAAAATAATATGAATTACCAAGACTTGATTCTGTGCATTATTGCTGCACACCTAAAATTTCATCCTTGTTAATAATTGTAAGAATCATAAACTTTGTTTTCTTCATATCATTATACAAAATAAATAAAATAAAATCTGAAATCTGTAACTCCAAATAATAGCTGCATGAAGGAAGGAAGGAAGGGCAGGAAGAGGCAAAGTGAGGGAAGAGGTGAGGGAGAGGGTGAGGGGGAGGAAGACGGTAAAGGATGACAACAAAGAAATAGTTTGTTTAATAATAATAATAATAAAAAAAATCCTTCAAAGCTTTGCTTGAGTTTACTCTCAGCATTAAAAAAAACATGCACAATGCAACAAGTATTACAAAATAAACTCAGCAACCTATAAAAAAAAACATCATAGAAGTTCAAAATCTTACCAGTTAACACGGCATGAGGCATGGCTTGGATATGGGAAGAAGGCACTAAAGAGACCTAAGCTAGCTGCAATAAACACGGCAGCCACAAGAAGCACACAGCAACAGAGCTTACATCCACAACAACAACCTGAAAATCACAATGTTAAGTGAACATTCAACAGCAAATTATTTAAAGTGAATAACAAAAAGCATCCACATACAAACTGCTTTAAGAATGTCAAAGTAAACAATGTCAAATTAAACAAAGTAAAAACATCAACATTAACCATCTTAAAACATATATAATATCATAGAATATTCTATGATATTATACATCATTATATATTATCTATTTTATACTATTACGCATATCAATAGACATATACATATTATATAATATGTATGTAATTATCTACAATATATATAATAATACACAATATATTACAAGGGATCTGTAAATTAGTTATCTATTTAATCCTTTTGATCACACAACAAAATTTACTTTTTGTAATTTACTTACGAGGTTTTAGATTCCAAACTTAATACAAAAGAAAAGCATCAAATCCACCAATAATCAAAATGGAAATATATAAAAAACTTCAACAAATATAACAACTGTCAATGCATTAAAACAGAAAAGGTACCAATCTTAATCACAATACATATAACCATTTGAAAATTCCTCCAATTTATCAAAAAATTTAGAAGTTAGAAATCAAGTTCCACTAATCTGGAGAAAATTAGAAAAATGGCTATATACCTTTAAAATCAATATCTATAAAGCTCATATACAGACATGATGCAACTATTACATCATAAAAAAAAATTTGGCTGAGTGTGTGTGTGTGTGTGTGTGTGAGGGGGGGGGGGCAGGAGGACTTGAACATGTCATTATGGGAAAATTTGGCTGTTTGCCGGGTTGCCATAAACATACTGCTGTGAAAATTTTGGCTTGCGTGATGGGAATGACTCGCCCCGGGTGTCCAAAGTTCTTGGAGGGCTATTTGACTTGGGAGTGGTTTCTACATTATTTCGATCATTAAACAAATATGGAATGTACCATCTGAACCAGCACTGGAGGAGCAACAGTTCCAGGAAGGACACCTTTTGCATGCTCAGGATCCTATTCCTGTCCAGCATGACCATCAGCACAAGTTGTATTACGGAAAATCTAATATTGTAAAAAATATTAAATAACAAAAATAAAGCGTTATTGTTATTATTACTGCACCAAGTTACAGACTAACTAGAGGAGACAACATGGAGTCTGTGCAAAGATAATATTAACATCTGGATAAAGCAAATCAAATGACAAATATAAGTACTGGAAAATGGTAAAAAAACTAATAACATTACAAAGGGGAGGCATAGTGTCCTATCAATGCATACAAGTGTTTGTGTGCCCAGCCTACAAGCCAACAACTGTAAGAATGGCCACTAAAGTAATTATTGCCCATACTTAAGGCCACGTGATGGCAGTAAAGCTTCTGGATCCACCGATATAATATAGAGAAGCAGCAACTAAGCACAACAGATAACACTGGATCAACAAAATAATTAAAACTCTAGAAACTATAAACATGAAGTCAAAAATAAAAAAATAAGCAAGTATAATCCTGGGTATTAATTCAAGGAAAATAGTAAATTACAAAATATAAATGCAGAGGAGTAAATTTGAAACTACATATGATATTATAACCAAGACTAGTGTTGTAGAACCACATACAAGATACCATTACTCACACATGTCTATGCTAATAAGTAATAATAATAATAAAATCACAGGAATATTTTTAAGACGCCACAAGAAATGCAACGACGAAATCCTTGATTTCGAAACTTCTATTCTTTAGAAATTATAATCTTTTCCTCTTTCTTACAATTATTTCTCTAGTCACATCTCACTCTTGTATATCTAAATACATCTATATATATATCACCAATAACATTTTCTCACACATCTTTAGACGATAACTTTCCAAACGAAGAATCCAGTAAAATCCAGTATGACAAGAAGAAGAAATGCACGTACTGCATTGATGATGTCAACTGCGTTAACAAAGACACGCATTAAAAAACCTCTGCAAATTTGACACACATCCCTCACAACATCTAACTTGACATCCCTTTAAACTCCGTAAATTCACAAAGACATGTTACCCATTTTGAGCTTGGTTTGTAGTGTCAGGATCTCACGAAAGGGGCGGAAGTGAGAGGATTAGAACACTATTATGTGCATCCTGCGTCGTCGTGAGGCTTTCCTGCATCAGCTGATTCCCTAAACAATGACGATATGTTATTTTCATGGGTATTTTTTCATCTTACTTCTGAAAGCTGTCAATTTTTTTTTATCTTTTCCTAAGTGTGATTATTTATCGCTGTTATTTAGAGGGCATCTTATTATATATTAATTAATTCCGTGTTTTGTTGGATCGTAAAGTTTTTTTTCTTATTCATGTGCTTGATTTTATTCGTTTTATTTTCTAAAGGATTTCTTAAATTATTTGTTTCTTTTACTTTATAGCAAATTAAATCTAACCTTTAATTATTTCCGTGGAGGGAAACAAGAGTAAAAAATAAATATACGGGTTTGCAGGTTGCCCCATTCTTTTTAACCAAGTGTAGTAGTTACAGAATACTCTTACTTCACTGCTTATATAGTAATAATAAAAATGACAGGTTGTAAAGGCGAAAAGAGAGAAAAAATAGGCGATAGACACCATAATATCTATCTTCCCTAATAGCGAATTTAGCAATACTCTCTATATAAATCTACAGATTACTACAAACCTGGAAATAATTAAACGAGCCAACAAAATAAAAAAAATCACAATTTATCATGAATAAAACCCAATAAGAAGGAGAATTTTATCTTGCGCATACCGACCCTCTTTTGTTTCGCCGCCATCTTAGTCGACGCATGCGCAGACGCTTGTTTCTTCAGGTCTTTCCAGTGCATCAGCCTCAACCATGCCACCTAAAAGTGAGTTCTCGGCATATTTTTGCTGAAATTAACGATTTTTAAGAGGTTTTATCCCCAGAATGGCAGTGGTGAGCAAGAGGAGAGGGTTTTTGCAAGGGATATAGTGCGCCGGTGTATGTGAATATAGTGGAAATTCGCAGAAATAAGTGATAATTAGGACTCGGGAGAATTGAAGCTCCACGTGTTGTTGGTGTTTGTGTTTGAGACAGTGTGATGTGCTAATGTCATTTGCAGTCTTTATTGGAAGGCTTTTCATTGTACGATTAATTACCGCATGCATGGCAGTTTTTCATTAGACGGTGTCATTTCTTAATCACGAAAATCGTAGCACTTTAGAACTAAAAGTTTGTCGGCTTTAGGGCACGCTGGGCAGAGTTGCTAGTCTACGGCAAAAAATGGAGAAAAATACATTTAATGTGTGCATATTAAAATGATCTTTGTATGTTAGTTAATATCTAAGAAGTTCCACGTAGAGCCCAGCGGTGTGACGAAAAGGGACCATGTGTGCGTTCGGGGAGTGAAGATTTGTTTAGTTTTATCTAGGGCTTGGGACAGTTTTGGTACCGTTTTATACTGCTGTACAGGATGTTTTCTATACATTTCATACGTTTTGGGATTCAAAGGATGGGGTAGTGCAAAGGGATTACGAGGAACGAATCTTGGTGTTCGCTGTTGAGGTCTGACACTGATGTAGGCCTAGGGTGTCATGTATGTTGGTAGCTTAGGTTTTGGTGACGAGTCCAGTGGTTTCCGGGGTTTATTTGTCAAGCCACGAACAATTGGGGCTTTTGCTGATCGTCCTTGAACAATTGAAGGGCACAATACCAAAGTGGTGACTTTGTAAACAAACCTTCCAATATGGCTTCCAGATTAATTGGTTTCTTTTTCTACAAAGCAAGTCCAGGCAGTTCTTTTTGATTAATACAAGTGATATTACAAGCTTTTCAACTGCACTCCATTTCAAGCCTGGGATGCCCAATGAGTGCGATTTACCGCACACCTACAAAATTATTACCAGTAAGGCCAGGAAAGTGCTCACATCCAAAGTCCACTTAGTTCTCTCAAAGTTTCAGCTGTCTTGCCATGCATATGAAGTGAAAACTGTTTCCCAGTTGGTGTTAGGAACTGTCTCCCATTGACTGTCTCCTTAGGCAGTGCCTGAAGAGCATGCTCAATCACAGCAACTGAAATTGTGTAATAAATTTTGTGGCGTGGAGTTCGGTACTGTCTTGCATGAGTGTGCCTGTACAGTAAAGAATTACAGATTTATTCAACATCCAAACTTTGTCTCGGGTTTGGTTTTTTCAAAGGGCATGGATTACAAAGTAAAATTTGCCAATAATGGACAGAATGACCAAAAATACTTTTCTTATTTGGTGTTTCTTTTGCAAGTTGATATTGAAGTTGTGCAACACGTAATACTTTGGTATACATTTTCTGGAAACTAATGGCATTGTTATAAAGAGAAACTATATTCACTAATACATGAAACCTCTCTTGGCAAAAATGTCATGGCAAATGTTGCACGCAGAGGAAGTCCACAGAGGTCAGTGGGGTCCAAGGGGGGAGTCCCTGATAAGGATGTATGGCAGTTGTATGGGAGTTTGGGGCAAAGCCTTTTGGTTAGCTTTATGATTTATACAGCTGTTTGTGGATTTCCCAGAAATAGTTGGAGGAATGGGATCAATCATGGAGAAGGGTCACTTTTTGTAATTGCCAATTTTTTCACATTTGGGATGGAAAATAAGATTTATGCATATCACAGCTTTGATAATTGAAAGAAGATATGAGTATTGCAAGAATTAATGGCTGTTTGAGTATTAGAATACTACACTGGGGCCCCAAGAAGAGGGAAGCACAAAGTAGTTAGGCTTTTATTAGCAATCTCCTTTAATTTTTCCTTTATTTTTGATGTTGCTGTTCGAGGCTGATGCACAGAGATAGGTGGAAATGGACACTGCCATCTTGTAAAGCATAAGAAAGTCATATAGAACATAGGTACAGCTGCTAAGTTCTCATATTTACCACAAAAAATAAATATCTGGTGCATATCACCACTCGGAAACTAATTCCACAACTCTAGCACACAATTAGTTCCTAATGTCTATTTCTCAAAGTTGGCAGGAAGAGCTAATAAAGCAGGGGTACATGGATGAATGAAAATTTATTAAAGTAGGGGTTTTAGTCTGACAGGTGCAGTGTGTTGCAAATTTATACTTCAAATTTAAATCCAGGAGGAATCTGGTATAATTTGGTAAGACTACACCAGTTAGAAAGTCAAATTAATGAACTGTTAAAAAAGTTACCTCCAAAATTGCCGCATTAACCAAAAATCATTTCATCTTGGTGGCTTCACCCCCCAGAGTAGATATTTTCCTAGCCAGAGCCCTGAGCGCCTCTTTCCAAGTGCCATTTCGCCATACAATCCTTTTGCATACATTAACTGAATTTTTTGTGGTCTTGAAGACGGGAGTTTGTCTATTGTGATAAGAAATTTATTCTACAATCTAACTTTCCAAACACCCTTCAACAAACTTCATTTCATTATACAAAGCAAAATAGTTAAAACTCAGGAGCATTAAGTGGACATTATTATTTTATACTGACAGCTGCAATGTTTAACCCTCTACAAGAATGTATTGATGATTTGCCCAAGCTTTGTGCGTGCATACAGGCATGGTAAAGATTACTTTATCTATGAATGAGTTTGATGGGAGTGTAATACAGTGTAGGTGGGAAGCATAGCAAGCCTGTCTTTGGGAGACGCTTTGGATTGGGTCTAGAAAACACCCTTTGAAATATCAAGTCTTGTCAAGATATTTGGTAGATGCAGAAATGAGAACATTTAAGCAGGTAGCACATATTACTAAGATCTTGTAGATTTTTTTAAAAAGGCATTATATGGTCAAAATGGTACATTAGATCATCTCCACAATTTGAAAATTGGTAGATTCTATCAAGTATGGTGAGTTAGTGTGTCTGTGTAGATTATTTTGGGGGCTATGGCTATGGAATGAGATAATTTTGTGAGGTCAGGCCAAAGTAACTTGCGTCTATTTTTTTTGGACCTTGGTTTACCTGGACCTGTTGCTTCTTGGGAAAGTAATTATAGTAAGATGAACCCTATCCATGTTGACATATGTAGAAAAGGTATGAATGAGACTGGATATCTTCACAAAAGATGTATTTGACCGGTTTCGATTGCGTCTTCATCAGAAATACATGTATTTCTGATGACGTAATTGAAACCGGTCAAATACATCTTTTGTGAAGATATCTAGTCTCATTCATACTTTTTTTATATAATTATAGTAAGTTGAATTATGAATAAGGATCACTCACAATTGCTGAAACCCAATGTAAACTCTGGAAACTAACTGTGAAGCCAATATTTTTTAAAGTTCTGGAGATTTATAATTTGCTTTATAGAATGTAGATTTGCCTTATTCTTGACCATAAACAAGGGCCTAATAGTTTAATACCATAAGTCAATCTGAAAAATGCTTTCAAAGTTAATCAGTAATATTCTAGGAAATTTATTTGCTGAAGTATCTCAATTTATATTCCAGCTTGATTCCAGCTATGGTTCATGTTAGTTTAACTTTTAGATTTTTAAGTGCTGAAAGGAAAATAAAAATATGAATATTTTTTTCAGAGGATAAGCCTGCGGCTGCTGCTGGCGCTAAGAAGCCAGCACCAGCAAAGAAGCAGAAGGTTGCAGCTGCCCCCGCTAAGAAGACTGCACCCATTAAGGGAGTTGCCAAGGCCCCCAACAAGAATGTGAAGAGACTAGGAGGCAAGGACCCTAAGAAGGGCAAGGGTGGAGCAGTCAAGAAGGCTAAGAAGATGGCAACCAAGGTAAATTGATTCCAGTAAAAGTTGAGAAAAATGTTTGACTACTTAAATATTGATTGTAAATATAGGTTGTAAATAAGTTCTAATTTTCTTAATGTTATTGAATATAACAAATTGACCAGTGAATATTTGTATTATATACTTTCATCCTCTTAACAGGTTGTCAATGGGCCCCGTGGTACCCGCGTAAAGAAGATCAGAACCAACATCCGCTTCCGCAGGCCCAAGACCCTTGAATTGCCAAGGAATCCTAAGTACCCCAGAAAGTCAACCCCCAAAAAGCCAAAGTATGTAACTGCTAGCTTATAATTGATAGTTTCATTTGTAGATATTGGGACATTACATTCTTGATAGTGAAATTAATATTAAGAGGCATTTCATAGCTTACTGTTAATTCAGTAGTGTAATAACCTGAAACCTGATTCGTATTGGCGTGGAAAGCATTGTTACAGTCAAGGCAGGTTTGATTTATTTTATTTTTCCCCTGCAGAATGGATTGCTTCAAAATCATCCAGTATCCTCTCACCACTGAATCAGCCATGAAGCTGATTGAGGATAACAACACCTTGGTCTTCATTGTGCACCGCATGGCCAATAAGAACCACATCAAGGCTGCTGTTAAGAAGGTAAGGAGGACCATGAGAATTTTTGATAGTTTGAAGAGGGCATGGATGAGACTTTAGCATATTTAAGTAGCTTGAAGATGGGTGTGGAATGAAACTGTTTTAGGTAATTGACATTATTGTAATTCAAGGTTACATCTAATCATTTATAAAGTAAATTTGCATTTATTTCCTGGTTTGCTAAATAGTAAGATTTAATACAAACATGCTCTCACAACCAATTTTACATGTACAGTCTACAATGCCTTTTTACACAAGTACTTCCTATCATATCAGCATGCACAGTTAAATGAGTGTTGTTTCATGTAGACTTCAAGCAAGAAAGAAAGAGCAAACAAGCTGCATGTCTCGTGTCCAGAGTTGGTTAAATGGATTATTTGGTATAGGTTTCTTATTTTTCAATTTATTATTAAACATACAAGTTGGAATTGCTCATGTCTATTGTCAAACTTCCCTAAAGTGTTTACAAAGGGTTATATTTGAAGTCTTTTGAAGTGTCTTTTTCATGATTCTTTACAAAGGTGAAAACCAATTTTAGGATTTAAGTGAATGATATGGTATTTGTGCAGAAATATTTGATTTGCTGTAGTGAATGTACAGATGGTTTTGCAGTTTTTAGTTGTGAAAAAAAAAAATAGAATTAAGATTTAAACATCGATACTTGGGGTGGTAATGAACAAATAACTATTTCATATTTGCTATCTTAAAAGTTACTGGTTTTACCTATTGCAGTTATGGAATAAATACATAGTGAATCTTTATATTTCTTACATGATTTTTTACATCTAAGTCATGTGGAGTATAGTTGTGTATCTAAAACACACTTAATTCCATTTCAGCTGTACGAGATTGATGCAGTCCGGGTGAACACACTCCACAGACCTGATGGCTTGAAGAAGGCATATGTAAAACTTGCCCCAGATTACGATGCCCTCGATGTTGCTAACAAAATCGGTATCATATAAATGATTATAAAGTGGTTACAAGGACATTTTGATTTTAATTCCCCCCTCCCTTTTTATTTTTATTTTTCTTAAGATTAGAATAATGGTGACTACTATTTTTTAAGCCTATATACTGCATACTCAAGCCCTAAGGCTTATGTGATTGTGTTGTGAACAGTTAGGAATTCTGGGTACATGAAAATTAATGGAATAAGTGGACTCTGTTTTTTTAACATAATTGATAAAATGTCAAATATCGCTTACCAATATTCAGTGTATCATTGGCAAATTGCAATTACTTGTCAAACTTTTTGGACAGTACCAAAATGTACTGAAAATTATCTGATGTGCAACATCAGCTGTTTGGACATGTTGCATTCAAAAAGCCATCAAACACATTCTCACCTTTAATCAGGAGAACTATTTGGACTACTATAGAATTTGGAGTGAAATGGGTAAAGTAAAATTACAATATTGTAAGTTCCATATCAGACATCTGTAATCCACCTGTATCTGCAGTGTCATTTCCAAAATCTTAAACCCTTACCCTTGCTCGTTGTCATGGTGGGCTTGAGATGGACTGAGGCCCAGTGCCCTCAACTTGACCAATTTTGCATGCCCCCCCCCCTCCACTTCCTTCTCTCCATCAACCCTTCTACTCTCCATTCCCTAAGGTGAGAGCCGTGTAGAAAGGCTGAAAGGTTGTGTGCCAAGCATGAACGAACAGGGGGGGTCACGATATTTAGTTTTCTAGCTATTACCACCCATTACCATGGCCAGTACTAAAGATATTGCGCCCATACTAGGTGCATTTATCACCTAACCCGATATTTAAATTCTCCCGATATTAGACCCAACGTTGACCTTTGTCCATGACAGTACTAATTCTTCTCCTTCCAATCCCTTTGTTGTTTTTGTGGAGGAAGAGGTCGGAGCTTAGGAGATGGAGACTGAAACCCAGCGTAAGGGATCACCCCCTACTTACGACCTCAGCCCTCGCCTCAACTAATTTTGCTTGGTCTTGTCTTCTCCCCCTTTTCCTTCTTTTCACTTCCTAGTGTGAGAGCCATGCTGAAAGGATGAAAGGCTGTCCTGAACGACCTTCGTATTTTATTTGCTCTTCCTTTACCCTTTTCACTATCATACTAACCTACAGCGCTCTGCAACCTTTGACATCTTACTTTTTGTCAACCAGTAACTAGTTTTTAACCTCTTTGCCACACTATTTTATAGTGCTTTACCCTCAAGCCTCACCATGTCGCTATATTATCAGCCTAAAATAATCTTCGTATGTCCCTCCTCCACCCCTTCCTCCCTTCCAGCTCCTCTCCAGAAACTAGAACTAAGGTGTAATGCGAACCCAGAATCCAACTTCACACCTATCTTACCTTCTATTTATTCCCTTTATTAGCACTTCTTTAAGAACTCTTGGCAGTGTGAGGGTATTGTAGACTGAGTGATGCAATGCAGCGGACATTTTCTTCTTTTACTGGTAAATATGAGGCCGCTGCAGCTTAAACTATGCTTTTCCTTACTTTATTTTTTACACGTTAAAAGATAACGGTGTCCAATTCCCTCTATATCCGCACGTCGCTCTCGGTAACCTACCCAAAACATGACCCAGAAGAACGCTCTGCTCCCTCATCCACCCTCCAATCCCTCAGTTCCTATTCCCACTACATTCAAAGTACTTGCTGATATCCATCCTCAAGTTCCCCTTACCCTTCTTCCTCCCAGTGTTTCCCAGCACACCCCAACCTCTCCTCCATGGGCACCATTCTCTTTCCCCAATGTCCTTCCGTGAATGCTCATGTAACTCCCTTATGTCGCAACACTGTCTTCCTTCGGATCCACCCCTCTTGATCCTGATACTTCACCTTCCCCGGTTCTCTCAATTCATTACTCTACTTCTCCAGCTACAATTTCTACCCATATTAATCTTTGTTTCACAAAGCTCTTTTGCAGTTTTCCTCATACGTGAAGGAGTCCTCCTCTTCCTTAAACAGATACTATCCATTTGATCTAATCGCCCTATACCCGTAACCCCTTTCCCTTTTACAAATCCATGTCTTACACCACCCGCTCTCCCTTCTTTACCGTTTTTACTTCTATACTCATTTTTATCCTATTCGCCATACTTTACCATAGTGCTGTATGACCTCTGATGTCTAGCACATGTATGTTATAACCGTTACCTCTTTCACTGATACGCGCTGAAATCATTTGCATCCTGTGTAATATGCATTTTCTGAATAACAATTACTGCAGTTTGATATTTCTTTTTGTAGCATAGGTGTATACAATTATTGCCTTACGGTATGATAAGTACACTTTACATTATTAGTTATAAAAAAGAACAGTTGAAGTTAGTCGTACGCTCGGCAGCGTCGTTTCACTTAGTTCAGGCACCAATCTGACAAACAAGAGCAGGTAACACCTGGCACTCAATGTTTTGGTTTAATCTCCATACAACCACCTGAATTATTTTCCTGTCTCGACAAAGCTGTCAAAATGGACCGTCGACAACAAAGTAACCTCTCTTCGGTCGTGACCTTCATGGTCATGACATTGTTTGCATGGAATTTTTTTCTATCACCTTTCTTTACTTTTGGAAACTTCGGTAAATGCTTCCGCAAAGTTCTTGCAGTTCCACAAGTTCCAGTCTTTTTTCATGGAGGTATGGAGGTATTTGAAGAGCAGAAGACTACTATACCAATTGTCGACATACAGTGTGCCCCCACGTCCCTCGTAGTCTTGTAGCAGTCTTCACCACAGACCCAGATATGCCGAGGCCAGCGTCTAAATTGATTTGTGTGTCCCTGCCTGTATACATTATCATGTCAATTATGTAACCAGGTTTCCAGTCGCATATAAGAAAAACCTTTACACCAAATCTATACCTTTTCGAAGGGATATATTGTTTGAAACTTAGCCTTCCATTCCACAACATCAAACTTTCATCGATCACCAAGCTTTTGTATAGGTAGACCGTACTTTTGAATTTATCTTTCAGGTATTGTGACACTGGCCTGAATTTTCTTATTTTGTATCCATCGTTCTGAACACTATTGTCAACTAAATGCAAAAATCTCAATCAACTGGAACCTGTAACATGACATGACCTTGCTATATATTGGGGTATTTATGTAATTTCCTTGACATCAACCGGTTGCCATCTGTGGAGCCTTGACATGGGTGGGACAACAGAATTTTCCAGGAAATATCTGTGTGAAATACCTATTGGTTTCCTCACATATCTGCTCTATCAGAGTTGAGACAAAAAGTGAAGAAACGTCACTTTCTGTAGAGTCTTCAGTAATTTTGACATCGTCACATATGTCCGACATCGACTCGTCAAAACCATGGGAGGCTCGGTGTAAATGTTTACGACTGCCAGTTCCAAGCCTGCCATCCCGTACCGGCAGCTGCTGTAGCAGGGCCACCTAATAGAGAAAATAAATGATTAGTAATAAATCAGAGACACATCCCATCCCTCTTGCTTCATCTGCATCACCCCCTTCCTTTTCTGTTATCCCTTCGGCTCCTTCAGGGATACAAATGTGACTCCCTTTTGTCACATGATCTTACCTAGATCCTCTCCCTCCAGACATTTCTCCTAAAATCTCTCTTACCCCATTTACTCGCTCTCTCTACCCACACTCCGATCCAACACTTTCAATACCACACTATCTTAAGCTGCCGTACGACTTTTAACGTGCAACATTTAACAATTAACTAAATCCCCCTCTATAGCCTTTTCTCTACAACACCTACATATAGTTTTGTATGACTTGATGTCAAGCACATCAGCCATTTAGTAATAATTGCAATATGGCGATACAATATTTGTTAAGGTATTATAACAGGAAGGCGGTGGCAAAGTTTATTATGTCGCAAGATAGGCTGGATATAAAGCACGCACTTTTCTTTTTCACAAAGGGTAACCCCGTCAACAACAAATGCCTCCGCCGCCACTGATTCTATCTGACTTTCATTCCCTCATTCGGACGGCAAGTGGAACTAGTAATTTCGTTGTACTCTTCACTAGAAACAGTAAGAGAAACAAGGGGCCGCGAAAATGCTTGCAATTATTTTCCTTCGACTGCCGTGGGGTGTATCATTTGTACGATCACAGATTTTACTAGAACATGTCGGGGGAAAATCCTTTTTTGAAAGCGTTTTATCGACCCACAAACAGAGCTAGAATTCTACAGAAATTCGTCTGATGACCGACTGGTGGTAACGGTACTACAGATTTTTTTTCGTAAGCTGTATTTTTTTATGGCTACAGATAGTTTGATGTAAATTAAAATCATTTAAAGCATCAAAATATTTTCCTGTGTTCAAATAAATTGAACAAAATTGCTGAAACCATCTGCATGAATGCATTTTCTATAAAGAGGTGTGGGTGCATTTTATATTGCTGAATTTTATTACATTATTGGCTTAATGTATTTATTTGGCATTGTTTTATGCAGTGCAATGGAAGTAAGGCAGGGAATACTAAACACTATAATCGCCAGAATCTGACCCTACGCACTGTAACTGTA
>NC_091562.1:5113785-5116285 GCF_042767895.1 Penaeus vannamei
ATTACGAGATGGGAGGAGGAAAAAAATAATCAAAAAGAGACAAATTAGACATAAATGCTTCATCATAACACGCCCGAACACGAGGCGGCGAGACCCCACTCAACCTCGAACCCGCAACCTCTCCAATTAAACCCTAATGATGAAACTGCAGTTGCACACCAAACCGCCATTCTAGGAAGTTGCTGGTTTGCCCAATTACGTACTTGATTCATTTCGCCTATTACTGCTGTGATTTAATTTTCGGTAAGAGATTGTGGTGAGGATTATTGTAAAATTTATCCGCATTGATATTTGATATTGGTGTATTTGTGAATGTAAGCAGGTGTTTGAACATCGATTCAAGTACTGATTATCAGTTGTCTTTGTATAATGTATGGACATTGGCACACACTCAGACACACACACACACACATAATATATGTGTGTGTGTGTGTGTGTGTGTGTGTAACTATATAGATAAATGAATAGATATGCATATATATACATATATATATATATATATATGTGTGTGTGTGTGTGTGTGTGTGTGTGTGTGTGTGTGTGTGTGTGTGTGTGTGTGTGTGTGTACACACACACACACACAAATATATATATATATATATATATATATATATATATATATATATATATATATATATATATAGGGGGAGAGAGAGAGACTGAGAGACAGGCAAACAGACAGCTAAAAACAGAGACAGACAGACGAACAGACTGGCACACACAGGGAGCCATGTACATTAAACGAATCTCGCCAAAAAAGGATTAATCCATCAACAACTTATTTTCAATTGATTACCTTCTGGCCCAGTGCTTCTTCTCGCCGGGGGGGGGGGGGGTAGATGGCGAAAGGGAAGGGAGTGGGAATTGAAAGGGAGTGGGAGGGAGTGGAACAAAGGGAGGACTGAAATAGACAGGGATGGAGTAAGGAAGAAAACTAAGGGGAGAGAGAAAGACGGAATCAAAGAAAGAGAAATATCAACAAGAGAGGGAATGAACGAAGGGAAAAGAAAAGGGGAAGAAAAACGGAGAAGAAGGTACAATAGAAAGAATTAACAAGAAAGAAATGGATAGAAAAGAAGAAATAGGAAAAGATGAGCAAGAGGGAGGGGGGAAATACCCGAAGGAGAAAGAAGAATAAAGGGAAGGGAAGAATAAAGGAGAGAGGCAGAAGCGAAAGGCTAAAGGAACGATTTATGAAGGCGGGTCTGGGAGAAGAGGTAGGCCGAAGGGAGTAGATACAAAAGGCCGAAGTTAATTAATAAAAATGGTGATAAGTTGAAGCCCGTGAAATGAGTTATGACGATGGCGGGAGAGAGAGTAAAACGAGATGTAGGAGGAGAAGGGAAGGTCGATAGTAAAGAGGATGAATAACAGAGAAAAAAAAAGTGTTTGATAAGGAGGGAAAGATTCAAAATATGAATAAAAAGGTAGGAGAAAAAGAGGGAAATTATTGAAGAAAATTAAATGAATAGATAAATTGTGAATAAGTTATGGAAGGAAACAGTGAATGGAGTAGAATTGGTGAAGGAGAGAGAGAGAGAGAGAGAGAGAGAGAGAGAGAAAGAAAGAAAGAAAGAAAGAAAGAAAGAAAGAAAGAGAGAGTGAGAGAGTGAGACAGAGACAGACAGACAGACAGAGAGAAAGACCAAGACCAAGACCAAGAGAATGCCAAAGAAGAGAGAGAAGGAGGAAAACGAAGGAGATTCTTCACTGAGTCAGCGATTCCCGAAAGTGTTAGGCTCGGCTGACCGTTCTGGAACCCGGATCTAAGCGTCAGAGCGAGGCTTCGTGAAAGAATTGTTGAAGCGGCGAAGAAGATGGTGAGGGAATGCGGCAATAATGATGATGCCAGAATAGAAAGGGCATTAGACGGTCAAGAAATGAGTGAGAGATATAGTCGGGAAGGTAATGGATGACTTAAATGGGAGAGTGAATGGATAATGAAAGGGTACGGATGTGGTGGTGTGTCTGTATGGTGTGTGTTTGTGTGTGTGTGTGTGTGTGTGCGTGTGTATGCGTGAGCCGTAAACTTCTTGGCGTGTGTGAATGTACATTTGAACATGTCTTAGGGTTATTATGTCTTTGGCTTATGAGCGTACGTACACGTGGGCGTTTTTCACATGTGCACATTTCAGTCTCGTCACGATTATGTAAATGTCGAATCCTAAATGCAATGAATCTCATGGTGCGAATCCTTAACGGTTTTTAGGTTAGCGGATCGGAAGACAGACTGCTAAAAATAATGGCCGAGGTATGTTTTCTGTACAATTTAAACGCAATAATTCGATATATATGTATTTTTTTTATTCTTTCTTTGTTCCATTGTACAATTTAAATGCAATAATTCGATATATATGTATTTTTTTTATTCTTTCTTTGTTCCATATGACTTTTTCCTGAGGTTGACAACTAATAGAAAAAACACTGTGATTTATCTTTGCTTTATATTTTATTTTTCTATTTACAGTTTAAATGCAATAATTCGATTTATTTTTCTTTT